>NW_027502915.1:0-64589 GCF_021521415.1 Bidens hawaiensis
TGGGAAGACTTGTAACATCCTAAAATTTTTATAATGTTAAATAAAAGAAAGTTATGTTTAGTGATTTCACGTTTTAGTTATTTAATGTCGAGTAAGGAACGGGTCATGGGCTTAGATTACGTAAGATGGGTTAAATGAGAATGGGCCTTGGGTCCGTGGGCTTGAGAGATATAAATACCCATCCCAAGCCCAAGATATCATTTTATTTCCATCTTTCTCTTTTACACACTCAAAAACACACACATAACCGACCGAGATCCGAAGTCGAGACCCGAGATTTTGCTGGTAGATCTGAGTTGGAAAGGTAAGAACTAATCCCGCAAAGCTAATATTACTGAAAATGGTTAGGATTTGACGGGTAATCGGACCCGAAACACAACTGCCCAAATCGGACCCCTAAAACGTCGATTTTAGGCCGATTTGATGGTTGGGATTTGTAGGCGCCGATCATACGATTCCGTGGGTACCAAAATCGAGTTATTTGGCTAAGAAACGAAGGAGTTATGGGCAAACAGATCTGCAGCGAGACAACTTCGCCTTCATCTGGGCAACTTCGCCTTCAAGCGATGAACTTCGCCTGCAAGCTAAGTTCGCCTGATGAACTTCGCCTGCAAGCCAAGTTCGCCTGATGGCAACTTCGCCTAAATGGTAACTTCGCCTAAAAGCCAAGTTCGCCTGATGGCAAGTTCGCCTGATGGCAACTTCGCCTAAATGGTAACTTCGCCTAAAAGCCAAGTTCGCCTGAGGTTTAACTTCGCCTAAAAGCCAAGTTCGCCTAAGGTTTAACTTCGCCTGAAGCCAAGTTCGCCTAAGGTTTAACTTCGCCTGAAGCCAAGTTCGCCTAAGGTTTAACTTCGCCTAAAGTGAAGTTCGCTTAGAAAATAAATTAAAAACCTAATGTGTTAAGGCAGTTATCGAAAATAAAATTTTTCCAAGCTGACCTGGCAGCTTAACCCCAGCCAGGGGCTCTGCCCCTTGGACCCCGCTAGGGGCTGCCGCCCCTAGAACCCCGCTGCCAGGGGCGCTGCCCCCGGACCCCCGTTCGTTGTGGGTCATATATAGATAGAAATACAAAACTAGTAGTAGTAGTTAATTGATATGTGTAAATATTATACAGTTAGCCGAGCCCAGTTAAAGAAAGGAATTACGATCAACGGCGAGCGTAACAGGATCCAGGTGAGTTTCTAGCCCCATTTCTTGTTATGTTTTCGGGGCTGTGTGCATACTTGATGTGTTGTTAATACATTTATCCTAAGCGATAAGTGTATGCCATATGTGATATATGTGATATGTAAGAATGATTGCTTGATGGTACGTGAACGATCTTCGGATATTGCACGTATTGTCAGGTTGTAACGTTATAAATATGGCAAGTATGATATGTATGTTTATGTGTATGAACGTAATAAAGTTAATAAAAGAAGGAAATAACGGTTGTACGGTTGTATGGTTACGAAAAGGGTACCGAGCCCTAATAATACTCGAGGTATGATGTATGGTTGTATGGTAACGAAGAGGGAATCGAACCCTACTAATATTCGAAAACTAGGGACCAGACCCTAATAATATCTGTGATGTTAGGGACCAGACCCTAATAATATCTGTGATGTTAGGGACCAGACCCTTATAATATCTGTGATGTTAGGGACCAGACCCTTATAATATCTGTGATGTTAGGGACCAGACCCTTATAATATCTGTGAGGTTATAGGGCGAAAGGCTCTTTAAAACGTATGATTATGAATGTAAAGAAAGTATGTAAGTAAGAATGAAGGCATGAGTACTTATGTGTGTATGAAAGAAAGTTATGAGGTTAAGTACGTATGTATGTAATATGGTATTGTATGGTATTGTATGATTAACTAGAACTCACTCAGCGTAGCTGACTTTTAGTATGCACGCAGGTGAGTAGGTTGAGACAGCTGGCTTGAGTGGAGGACACATGGCAGAAGACTAAAGCCTGGCATCTGAAGATCTGATATGTTTATTAAGTTATGTTTTGATTTTGAAAGACAAGAGGAATGTTTTAAGACATGATTATGAATCGATATGTAATGTTTTATGAAAGTTTTATATTCCGCGTAAAGTTTTTAATTAACTCTGATATTTAGAACTGTGTTCATGAGTAAATCCAACACGAAAGTAGGGTTACCGGTAACGGGGCCTTACAAAAGTGGGCCAAATGGGCCCAAAAGGGGACCCAACGAGCCCAGCCCGCCAAAGAAGACTTTTACCCCTTTTCTTTTCCTTTCACATATAAACTAGTTTTGAGATATTTTACAACATCACTTTCCTGAAATTTCTGGACACAAGCTATTCTCCAGCCATAACCAGCAAGAAACTAGGTAAGAATGTCTTAAATAATTGATTTTCGGCTCGTTTAAACTCGTTTAACAACATATAAACATGTCTTGATTGCCAGAAATCATTCCTAACCATGTAAAAATCCTAGAAATGGTCCATAAAAATTTTTTGATCATACACATGGTAAGGAACCTGTTTTGATAGTTTTTTGGCCATAAACACGGATTAAAAGGTTGAAACGGCGTTTTTACGGTTCAAAAGTTCGTTTTTGTGCACTAGCCGAAACCCTAAGTTAAAGGGCTGTTCTATTGATGAAACCTGCTTGGTTTGTGATATAGGACCTGTACCTAGCTTATATAGAAGCACAAGAACCCGAAAATTGGATTAAGAGAGCGAAAACGAACCAAAACCGCAAAGGTAATACCGATTTACTCGATTACGGGCTGTTTAGGTTAATGTTGTGATGTGCATATTATTAGGCCTTGAATTTTGCAGGGACATCAGGGACCATGTCATTGAGTCCCTGTTCAAATTTGGTAATTTTTGGACCATTCGAGAATATTTGGCGATTTTATTACTAAATTGGGACGTTTAATGGGGAAAAACAGCTAAAATGCTCCAAAAATTATGAAATTTTTCTGGGAACTCATATTTGATGTATTTTGATCACATATGAATTTTGAGATCATTTGGAGAATTCTAAAGGTGTTTTGTACATATGCGTTCATGAGAATTTTTATAGCCGAATTTGGGCCGAAAAGAATATTGAACAAGCTTTTTACATTCTGGAATTAATACAGATTGTTTTGGGACATGATTTGAGTATTCAAGAATTTTTGTGGAATTTTTGGAAACTGTTTGGGATAAATGGACGATTTTCAGGCGAAATATAGCTGATAAAATGAATTTTTATAAATTAATAAATTAGTAAATAATTTCAGAAATATTTTTATTAAAATCTACATATTTTAATTGATAAGTGGATAAATTTTCATAATTTAATGAATAACGGTTAATTAATTATGTTAATTTAAAAATTAAACAAATTCAGTTTTTATAAAAACCGGCAAGTTCGCGACTAACGAACCTGCGGGAATATCAAAACACCAAGAGTGATCAAAAATCATATTTTTGGACTAATTAAGTAAAAACGAAATTTTCTTTGAAAAACCTGGACAATTCGGATAGATTGTGCGCGTTTCTTCTTAAATCAAACTGAATAAACGGAAACGGGCCCCGAGGCTAATCCGGTACCCCAGTATGTGATCCTTCTTTATAACTTAATCATTTTATTAACCAATACATTTACCCAAACTTATTTTCCCATAACTGTTTTCTGAACGCGTAAACAAACAACTTGGCCCATCTGGGAAAACGGGAATCTGAGCCAAGTTCGGTTTTAAGTATTAGACATTGAACAACATCACAACCTAAGCCTATTGTCACTTTCTAGGCGTTCCAGTTATACCCAGATTAGTTATACAGCCCAGTTTAGTACTGAGATTATAATAATATTAAAATATTAATATTATTATAATATGGACTATAGGGACTATGTGATAGCAAGGGAAACGAACCCCGTGCTGATCTCGCACTGAGTGCCTACAAAACCGTGAGTTTCATGACCCCACTCTTTAAACTATTTTACGAATTTTTGGGGTGGAAAGCATGTTTATACACATTATCTATCTGAAAACGGTTCAGGATATAAATTATCTGAACATTTATATATGAAAAGTCCCTACAAACATAATGATTAACTACGTGCTGATGAAAGATGATTATTATCGTTGATTGATATATTGAGTGGAGATAATACGAATTGCAAAACATAATGAAATTACACGTGACAGCATGTTTATACAAACACATTATGTAATGTTAAACATAGCCAATTTGGGAAACAACGTGGTCTGTAATGGCCATGTGGATAACGTGGTCTGTGATGATTATAGGGCTGTTGTGGGCGGAAGGGGGGCCACAGTAGTAACAAACTAAAGTTGAGTATGGCCTATGAGCCAAGTTCTGCTGCAACTTATAAACTAAAGTTGAGTATGGCCTATGAGCCTAGTTCTGCTGCAACTTACTAAACTAAAGTTGAGTATGGCCTATGAGCCAAGTTCTGCTGCAACTTACTAAACTAAAGTTGAGTATGGCCTATGAGCCAAGTTCTGCTGCAACTTATAATCCAAAGTTGAGTATGGCTTATGAGCCAAGTTCTGCTGCAACTTATAATTCAAAGTTGAGTATGGCATATGAGCCAAGTTCTGCTGCAACTTATTAAACAAACTAACTTGATTATGACATGAATGTTAAGAAAATAATGTGATTATGCGTATTGTGGGCGGATGAGGAGCCACAGTATTTGGTGATACGTGATAAATACTATATGTGTATATGTGTCTATATACATGCTATGTGATTAGCCGTAGGAAATACTATATGTAGAATATACTAATTATTTGCGTGTACACTATATAATGTTTGAGTTTACGTGGAATCATTGTGGGTGGAAGGGGGACCACAGTGGCTGATGTTAACGCGGAACCGTTGTGGGCGGAAGGGGGGCCGCAGTGGTTGAGTTTATGTGGAACCGTTGTGGGAGGAAGGGGGTCCACAGTGGTTGGTTAAACACGGAAATATGGAAACAGGTAGTACGAACAAACAATCACGATTTTACCGAAATTTCGAATTCATATTATAAACTTACATGTGTGCATATGCACACACAATGATATAGCTGTACATATTTATACAAACGTAAATACATATTTTTACATACGCGCGTACATACAAACTATGACTGTGTGGTACGCAGAACTGATTTCGTTAAACTTATGAAACTCACCAACTATTCGTAGTTGACCTATTTTAACATGCTTTTCAGGTAATCAGATATGAGAAGTAATTTCATGTGCGTTACGTGTCTGACTGATGATTGATGTCGTGGGCATTTGAGTTAGAAGTAAAGTAATTGAAGAACCGGTTTGATTGTATCACCTAGTTTGTAAAAGAGAGTAGAACGATGTAATATATTGTAAATTAGCTAGTAATGTTTCTTTATGAACAATGTATTTGATACCAGTTGTATCTGTTGCATTTCCGTTTTACGCTTCCGCAATTCGCTTAACGGGGTGTGACATTAGAATAGTGTATGAGATTTTGTTGAAACACCTAAGGGTGGTCATAACTAAATTAAATCCTAACACAAACTTTAAGACACTAAGAAACACGATTGATTGTTAAATGTTATATTCAAGAGGGAATAAATCATCAAGAATCTTCTTACCTCTATTACAGAAGTTTTCTTTGAGGTTCATCACTGTTCAAGTAGCTTTTAATAGTTAAGAGCAATGTTGTAAAACTTCCGAGTAGGCGGCCGAGTACTCCCCGCCTAGATCGAGTACTCCCCGACTCGGCCGAGTACTCCGTAGGTATTTTCTGAGTAATCCCCAACTACTCCCGAGTACTTGCAACTCCCAGTCGACCGCGTAGGACCGCCTAACGACTTTTACAACCTTGGTTAAGAGCCACGCTAGATGAAATTTAAAGCAACTTTCCCTAACAACTAATATACATGTTTACATGTTCATAAAACAACCTGAAGTTCTAAACTGAAGGTCAAAGAACACTTAGTATGCAAGTCAATAATGTCCATGTATGGGTTAATTCAAACATCATAATGTGATGAAATATTAATACAATTATTTTCATCAAGAACCAAGTGGATTAAAATGCCTGCCTCAAGATGAGTGGGAGTAACTAAAACCAACTTGTTCTTATATGGACGACATTCTTTTGACAAGTATATTTTACATAAGTCAAAGCATTGTTCATACATACTTTGATATGATAGATCCCAGAGATATTTCTTACGTGATAGATATCATAACATTATGAGATAAGCCCAATGGGACATTAGTTTTGTTCCATAATTTTACCTTAAATGGGTTCTAACGCATGCAACAAACAATATTTCTCTCCTTTAGAGGATAAAAGGACCACTGCGACTGTTTCTTTGCGCTTCATTTGTAAAAGCCTTATGTAGGTTTAAGTCTATATTCGTTCAGATACTACTCAAATTTCAACGCATTAGATATGTCTAGATTAATGTGAATCATCTAACATAGTATTAAAATATCTTTAAAGTAAACAAGCGACTATAATATAAAGGAAGAAGTAAGAACTCAAACCGGTTGATTACTCTAAACTTTGCTATATTAAAAGATAAGATAATTTTATTTTCGGGATGTATTCTTATGCCAGTAGATAAATCTATCTCATGAAGGAGTAATAATGAACTAATGACAACAACCTAAGTTATAAGGACATAATATGTGGATTAATCACAACGCAATTGTCAATAATGTTATTGATAATTTGTTAGTTGACTCATAATTTTATTAACTCCATATAAATTATATATTGAATACTTAGTGTGATAAAGTCAACTACCATGTTTTCTTAAACAATAACAGTTCGAGAGGTGCTGTATTAAATTTTGATATGAAATTAATTATTCGTTTATGAACGAATTGAGAAAACTAAATTTTCTTATCGAATACATTCATGATATGCTTGACAATCCTATAACTAAAGGTCTATTACCCATAAGTATTATGAAAGCGCTTATAATCATGATGGGTTATACACAACACATATCGTACTATGAATAATTAACTATTAATTTTTCCTCACCAGTTTCGATTTTGTATGTCTCTTAATATGTTCTACAAGCATAATGACTTATAGACAAATTATTATACAAATCAAACGTTCTAAAGGGCTTACTTGAAATTTTTTTATCATAACTACTTAGGCTTCAAATAAGGATTGCAGTATGATTAATGGGGATCTTGAGCTGACACTTAATTCAATTACTGCATTTCTCTGTTACAGTTTGAGTTCAAAGTTAAAATGAGTATTAACTTCTGATAAGACTTATCTAATACTCATAATAAATGATTATTTGGCCAAGTGGGAGAATGTAAGAATAAATATAGTATTTATATATTTATTTATATGGCTATCATTATCATTTATATAATATTAGATCAAAATATTAATAATATCTTATTATATATTAGTTTGGTAATTGTTGATGGGCCACACTACTCTTAATTAACTAATAAAGGGTTTCCCATTGGGTGTATAAAAGATAGATAAAGATTAACATCACAACCTAATCACACACACATAACAATTTTGTGTGCATCCTCTCTTCTAAAGTCGGGTTCCTCTCAAGAACCCCCTAATCTCCATCTTTAACTATACATCCTAAAGGGAAACTCGATCAAGATGACAAATATGTCGACTACGTCATACTCTACTGTGGTTACTACTCTCCCTGCGGTAACAGGTTCATAGGTTTATTATTATTCATGTTTTCTATTAGTTACATGAAGAACTGATCAACAATATATATATATATATATATATATATATATATAGAGGGGTGGGATCTAGAGAGAACTCCTCTTAAAGAGAGAACTAGAGAACCAATAAAAACTATTTTTAACTTTTTTAAAAAAAAATATTTTGCGATTTTTTTTCTTTCCTCATTCTAATAAGATGATAGTGTTCCTAAAAAAACCCGGCGATGTAATGCATATGTGCACTAATGTGTATTGGATATATACAATAGTGTTTTATTACATATAATACAACACAATTGCATTATACAATACACACTATTGAATATATACCAATACAAACACTAATAATTGTACTCAAAACAAACTATCGCATATACGTAATACAACACTAATGCACATATGCACTATAATGTTTTTTTGGTATTTTTGTATATAATATAACACTATTACACTAATACAATACAAAATATTGCATATATATGCTATTCAACATTATTGCACATATCAAAATACACACTAGTGCACATATACAATAAAAAAAAGTCGATGTATTGCATATGTGCACTACAACGAGTTTTTTTATTATTATTTTTTTTATTTTTTGAGTAAATGGTAACAAAATATAAGATTAATGGCAAAAACCGGAAATTTAAAAATATTTTTTTAATAAAATTAAAAATATTTTTTTATTAGCTCTCTAGTTCTCTCTTTAAAAAGAAGTTCTCTCTTGATCCTCTCCTTATATATATATATATAATATATATATATATTTGAGTTGTGAAAACTCTAGAAACTCATTCTCAACCACATGTTTTTAATTAAAGATTAAATATTGTGGTCCACAATTAAAGTTAATAAAAAATGTAAAAGTTTATTTACATTTTCTCTCTCTTGAAAACATATATAAAAATTACTAAAAAATGTAAAAAAATAGCAAAACATTTTTTTTATGTCGATATTTTGTATTAAATGTAACAACATATATTACATTTAACAAAGAAAAAAAAACGATGTTACATACGGTTTTACGGGTTTTCTTAACTCAAGAGGGTTTTCAAACTATACTTTTCCTACATATATATATATATATATATATATATTATATATATATATATCACACTATTTTTATGTGTATTTATATTTAGTTATTTTATTTATAATTTTATGTACAATAATTATTATGATATGCATGTGTGTTAGGCTTCTAATGTTTAAAATTAAAACTATGGAAGACTTCATGCACCATTCTTGATCTAATAAAGAACGCCTTTGAGTCCACGCATGAAAATAAAATGTGTATATATATGTACGCTCATGGAATTTGACCAGGAAGGCTGGATAGGAATTTGAATATTTAGGATTATTTAAATATGCATTCTTAGGCATGTGTTCGAAAAGATCGTTGCATTTTTGTTGTATCTCTCATGCCATAATGCACGTGAACTTATACTTATCGCAAATCTTAAGTTCGTGTACTCGTGGTATAATATTCACAAGTTGAGGAACTTATTTTATAATATTTGTGGTATAATGTTCTTAAGTTGAGGCATAATATTGTGGTATAATATTCTCAAAATAAAGATATGAGCCTATGATTGATACACTTGATTCTATATATAAATGACATTTGGGAATTGCTTGAATTACATTAGGGTTGTAAAATTCACATAATGTTTACTAGTTTTCAAAATCAAATTGGACATGAATGGAAACATCGAATGCTACAAAACATTATTGGTTGTTAAAAGCCTCACTTGTTTCATGAAAGGATTTCTCAAGGATCATTATGGCCTTATAACTCATTTTTCAAGTCCTGATTAATAAACAGACATGAGATAAACGACTAACTCTCGTTTATATAATTCAGAAAATATGACTCAAAAAACTTATTACAACTCTCAAAACCTAACTTGGTTTGACTCTAGATGAACCCTAACTTGTTTGCATCATCTTAACTAAACAATCCCTAATTTGGTTGCCTGATGCAGATGTTGTGCTCTAATAAAAACAAGTATTTTAATTCACTTAAACATCTCTAACTAGTACAAGTAAGTAAGGTCGTCTCCACATGGAATCAATGGAAAATGCAAGTGAAACTCATGACATATTAAATATAAAATCAGGCGGACAGTCGATGTCAAGTAGTTTAGAAAGATGTTTTGGAAACACATGATTACTTTTAACTTTTGTAAACAATTATGAAAAAGGTGATTCACTTCAGGTTCAGGTAATGCGATAACAAATTAATCACGGATTCAATTAACCGATTGCGCAGTAATTAATACACCTGATTTGTTATACAATGACTAACGGTTATACAATGACTAACGGTTTTGGATCAATGACACAAGAATCTAATCCTAAATATTGTTGAACACAACCGAGGAGTTGATGCACGAGATGTTAACCAAAAACATAAACTACTTAACCAATCAATTGCTAAGGTAAAACACGATCAAATAACAAACTAAATCAAGTTCTTAATAAATAAAACACAAAGAATCCGATAATGGTCAGTTTACACAAAACCCTATCCTAAAGTGAACACAAAGGTTTTTAGCCTGACATCGGCATAACGAATAACTCGTTTATCTGATGAAAGGGTGGAAGCATATGATGATTGGACGAACCGAGGGCTCCAGGATGATGCAAAATCATCCTAGGGCTTGTTCTTAGCTGCTGGAATGAAAGGTATCTCGAATAGGGGTTGAAAAATACTTTTAAATGATTTAGGTTAATTTTCCCCATTTTTAACTGGTTCGCGTAGCGCGAAAAGCCGGTGAATTGGTCCTTCATGTAGCGTGAAGGACAAAATAGTCGGGCTCGGATTTGAGTTGCTTTGCATAGCGCGAAGCAACATGTCCCCATCCCTTCACGCGACACGAAGGGAGTCTTCAGCTTGGAATTTTTGGCTCTTTCATATTTTCTACATTGGAAGCGTGCCTTTCGACCAATTCCACTCTTCTAAATTATCATTCCAAGCTCGTAAATCATCTCGATAAGCGTCCTTAGCGTCCAACGACCTGAAACACATAAACATGCTTGAAGTACTATGTTCATTCTATCACTCTATAATTAAACTAAAACCCGACAATTAATATAATTATTTACACAAAATACACCTAACCATCATATCCCCACACTTATCCTTTTTCGTCCCGAAAAAGAATTTACAATGGAATTATAATTAGAAACTGACTTCCAAAACATTTAGGTTACTTAATTAATTACGGATGACACAAAAACTGTGATTGTCAGTATTGCTGTCCACTTAAACCCAACCGCCGACGATTCAAAACTCTAATCATG
Source organism: Bidens hawaiensis (assembly GCF_021521415.1). Taxonomy (NCBI): domain Eukaryota; kingdom Viridiplantae; phylum Streptophyta; class Magnoliopsida; order Asterales; family Asteraceae; genus Bidens; species Bidens hawaiensis. Next base: position 10,989 of record NW_027502915.1, read on the forward strand.
CTTAGATTTTAAGTTCAAGTTAGCATTTAGTCTAAGGGTCTCACACATAGAATCACAAATCCACCTAGTTTGTTTTTTAGGCATGTCAAAGAAAAGATAAAACCATAAATATTTTTCTACCAGTGTAACCCAAAAGCTTGTAATTATCAAAATTTAACTTCACCGATGGACAAATAAATAAATGAATTATTTAAGCATTTGCATTTCACTATAATTTAGACCTCACCCATGGATGTTCTCATCGCGGTTTCTAGCCCAGTGAGAAGCATATAAGCTGTTGGTCCTTATTCACGAACGTTCATTGATCCTTACACAGAGGCCTATCCACCAATCTTCTAACTTCTAACTAGAGAGAAAACACATAGATTATTGGATCTTAATTATGCCATTATTTATCGATCCTCATCCATAGATGCCATCTCCAGTACTATCCCGGAGGAAGACACATTAAATTATTGGATCTTTTCTAATAATCTATACTTTTTTTATTATGCTCATTACTTGTGTGCCAATTAAGTGAATCAAATTTTAAAATATACAAAGTTTAACCTACAATGTTGCTTATTCATTACATTGGATCTTTCAGCTTCTCTGTTTTCCTAAGATGAGAACCCATAAGACTTAATATTTAAGTATAGGTATATTATTACATTATAAGAAGCCTTTCACTATCGCCTGGGCCTACCGACACATCCCTAGTTAAATGTGATTTTGTTTTTATCATCTCATATATATACAAGTTTTGAAAAATAATTCCCAGTTGTTCCATCATTTTCCATTATTTTGTAAACATTTGTTAATTCAAGGGACATTTTTAAACATTTTTTTTTCAAATTTTTCCGATCCCCACATCTCAATGTTTAAATTAAGCATTTAAAATAACAATCCCAAGGATGGGGTTAAAATTTATTGTATATTAATTTTAAAACCGGGCTAAAAGTGATGGTCTTAACAATTTATACAATTACACCCTTAACACATAACTAGAAAAACAAAGAAAATTATGAAAACAGAATCACCTGATATAAGTAACTCGTGTGCACTAGTGCTGGGCTAAATGAAACTATCTCCTCAACTCACTTAAAAATATCTCAAAACTCTCAAAAATGTAGAAGCACGCTTCAAACAACTGTTAGAATAGGTCTTTTAAAATGTTTGCAAAACTGTTAGTTTCAATTAAGAAGCCGATTTAAATAAATTCATAATTAAATTTGTTAAATGAATAAAAATGTTAAAAGACCTAACTCACTTTTGTAGGAATCACGGTTGCATTTAGCATATGCAACAATCCCTTTAAACCCCGGTAGCCCGGCCACAAAGTTCAAATACAGCAAATTATATAAATAAACAGCAACGAATATAAAAGTCATATATAATTACCCAGCCGATTAAACCCATACATTTTCCCCAATTATCATATCAGTTATATATATAGCCCATCAAAAGATTAAAACAAAAATAAGGGGAAAATAAAAGTAAACCCAAAAAATTATCAGCTGCGTCTGCTGCTGTTGTCACCACCATCTACTCATCATCATCATCACTGGCTCCACCGGCATCTAAACTCCCTACCTCATGTGTTCCACCGCCAGTCCCAGTAGGAGGCCTCAATGACTCGGGTAACTGTACCTACAAATGATCAAATAAAACACGAAAATACCAGCGAGTCTCCTCCTACATCACCAGCTGCTACCAAAAACATATTCCAAAGTCGGTGGCAATGGTTGTGGTGGTGAACGTGGCTGTCGTGAACGATGTGGCTGAACATGTGCCAGTGGCCTCTCAACCCTGTGCGGGATCCTTTGTCTCTGTGAACTCTCTACACTCGGCATCCCATCTCGCACCTCCATTTAACGAGGCGGATCCCCATAAGTACATATCCCAGCCTTCTGGGCATCATCCAGGTTCACTACCCTTGTATCCGGCCCCTTAACACTCTTTCGGATACCTCTCAAACACTTCCAAAAATGTGGCAATATGTGTAATAATGGGACCCAAAGCCAAGCGGGTCGCCGCCCCCTCTACACATCAGCCATCGCGACTCATAGATGATACTAAAATAGTTGCCAGGTTGACCTTGTGGCAACCAATCATGCCATAAAAACACAAGAAATCCAAATTGCTACACTTATCATGGCCTGACTGACGGCCGATTAAAGTGGAAGCAACAACCTTATGAACATACCTGTGCACTGGATCTCGAATAGGAGCCTCTACCACATTGCTAGAATGCGGTCCATCACCAATTGTAGGCCAAAACTCTGACAACATATTCGACGAAATCTGAAGAAACACTAACCGGACCCCGGGCAGGTTACTGGTAACCTGGGGGTTGGAGAGATGTTTCCCACGAGGGGTTAGACCCTTGGAAGATGGTTCTTCTGATAACCTGCAAAACAGACACCGTGAGCTCGTCACTGAGAAGGGGGGGGTTCCTCCTTGTGACCACCCTCCGGCGTGAGAATCAGACTAGATTGCTCTTTAAATATAAAAGTATATTAAGAGATTGCTAGAGCAGATATCAGGTATAATATGATGATAATGTAGTAAGATATGATAAGATATGATAAGATCAGATGATCATACCATTTGTGGTATTTATAGCCGAAGGTAGGTTTCCAAGGGGTTTAGCCGGCCCAACACGCTACCAACTGTAACCTATGCACGTGCCCTGCCTGTGAGTGGTGGATAGGTAGCGGCTGACACAGAGCAGGCGTGTCGTGCACTCTTCCTCTTCTGCCAACTACAGGCTAGGCACGTGGTATGGCAGGAGTTGGTGGGTAGGCGGCGGCTATTGGTCACAGTGCTGTGGCGTGCTGTCTGCCATGCTGCTGTCAGTGAGCTGTCGCATCTCTGATCAGATCTTTTGCCCATACCTCGTCAGGTACAGTAAAAGATCCTTCAGTATACGGACTGGCTTATTTGGGCGGGAGTATTCCCCCTCCCGCCTCTGTGCGGGATTGCTCCCGGCTTGGCTCATTCCTTCAGGTGACACTGAACGATTGAGAGCTAAGTGCCTTGTGCGTGTAGCCATGCTGCGCGGGTGGCCTTCCCTAATGGCTTGTATCCGAGGCTGCGGGGACAGGCGGAGTCCTTCACCATTGGGAGGCATTTCCTGCGGGACCAGCTTGCGTACTGCGCGTAAGGACGTCACGTCTCTGAGCATGGTTGGTCCTGCGGATCCAGTTGGTCTCTGCGCAGACGTCCCTGTTTAAGGTGAGTCTTGCGGGTCCAACTGGGCTCTGCTGGGACCTACCTCTTCAAGTCCCCCCAGTCCAATGTTCTTCTCATGAGTGTTTAATGAAGTGAGGTGAACTTTTGGACTTGAGCAAAGGGTTTTGAAAAGGGTTTTGTAAGGTTTTCCATGGGGATTCTTTCCGCGGAAGTCCTTGTCACTTGCAGAAATGCCCGAGTTTCCTGCTTGGTCTTTGGGTATGATGCGGGTAGGTCTGTAACCTCCTCGCTAGTCAGGAGCATTGAGTCCCAGTTGTATGTATTTTCCATGAGGTTTTGGTAGTTTTGAACATAGTGATCAATTATGTTAAGACCACCAATTCCATCCTGGAGCTTCAAACAACGTAGTTCTCGATGTTCCCGCTATGCGGGGATGCTATTTCCGTTTCCGCAAGCATTGCCCAGAAGATCCTTCTTGGTTTCAATTCCCAGCGGAGCGCTAGGTATGTGAAGGGTTTTGCCTTAACACTGTACCTGCGCTCGTCTTACGGTTACTTTACTCTCAAGGTATTCCTGGCGTCAATTCCCTGCGGGTGCTAGGTATGTGAAGGGTTTTGCCTTAACACTGTACCCGCATCCGTCTTACGGTTACTTGTTCACCAAGGTTCTTGGCTTCAATTCCCTGCAGGTGCTAGGTATGTGAAGGGTTTTGCCTTAACACTGTACCCGCAGCCGGCTTACGGTTACTTGTTTGCCAAGGTTTATTTGGCTTCAATTCCCTGCGGGTGCTAGGTATGTGAAGGGTTTTGCCTTCACACTGTACCCGCATCCGTCTTACGGTTATTTGCTTGCCAAGGGGTAAGGGGTATTTTCCCGCTTACTTTTTAATACTTTCGAATTTTGAATTTTGAAATTTGAAGAGTTGGTGAATGGATAAGAGCAATCCAATACCTCAAACGTCGTGCGACGGTTTCTTCTGACTGTGTCAGGACGTGCCAGAAGTTATGGCGACATGACATGTGGTCATTCCAGTCGTTTTATCAGGCGCGTGGGCACGAGATTTCGGGCGCGTGGCCGCGAAATTACTGGCACACGTCCTTTCAACAGCTGTTGCCAGCTTGCTTTTTGCCACGTGTCATAGTTTCATTGCACCTTCGATTTCTCTCTCCTCCGCATTAAATTCATCGCATTAATTGCGATTACTATATAAAGGGGGAGAAGGTTATTTGCAATTCACACTTTTCACTTTCATCTCTTCTTCTCAAGTAATTTCCGGCGAATTTTTCTGTTCAGTAAAGCATTACCCTGAAATCTCTTTTCATCTTTCTTCCACCATGTCTTCTCATGATGCTGATGACCAGAAGACTGCTGGCGAATGCCAGTGCTCTCTTCCTGTCGATCTGTACCAGTATATCGTCAGGAAGTTCATGCTCGAGTCTCTCGAGCCTGAGTTTCCTGAACCCCACCATACTGTGTACGATGCCCCTAGTGGCAAGATCGGGGTTTATGCTGCATTCTTTGTCTACGGAAACCTTAGGTTTCCGTTGACAAAGTTTGTGTACCGTGTCCTGGAGAGGCACGGTGTGCACCTGACCGAGGTGCACCCTATGGCCATTGCCAAGGTTCGGCACTTTGAGTGGGTGTGCCGGATTCTGGGCATCGAGCCCCATGTGGACCGCCTGATGACCTTCTACACTTGGAGGTGCATCCAGGGGTGGTACAGTCTTACAACCCGGATTAAGGGTTTAAAGATTTGTACCACCGAGCGGAGTCTTCGCTCGTGGAGAAGAGAGTTCTTCTTCATATCCGCTCGCGCCATCCCCATCGCCATGAAGTTCAAGAATGGCCATGCGCTTCCGAACCTTCCCGCCCTCAACTACGAGGAGGCGGAATGGTTTTCGAAGATATCCCGGGTCCAGTCCCCGGTTTTCCGTTTTCCGGAGTCGGCGATGGTGATGCTGGGGATGAGCCGGGTGTGGAAGGCGGCGAATGCGGATAAGGTTCCGATCGTCCTCGAATATGGTTCGAACTCTGTCCCTTATGGTATGTCTTTTTTATTTTTGCTGACTACGATTTTTTCTAACTTTCTTCTTGATTTCAGAGGGTAACGATCTTCAGTCACTCCTGAATCCGCGGGAGGAAGATGGTCCTGCGCGGATGGGTACTCGTGCTCTGGACGAGAACGAGTTGCCCATCTTAGAGCAGACCGCGGGTCGGTTCGTGGAGGTTTACCCGCCGGGTCAAGAGATCCTGAGCCATCGACGGCCAGGTAAGCCTATCTTCTACCCTGAACCCCTCAATGCTGTGCCTGCTGCTGGAGTTGTTGACATTTCTTCTTCTGAGGAATCCGCAGAAGGTCCTCCGTTGGTGCGGAAGAAAAAGGCTGCCGCCGGGAAGGGCAAGGAGAAGGTGTCCACTGCCGGTCCGGTAGTCCTATCTGACTCCGAGTCAGATAGTGCAGAGGTGGCGGGGAAGCCTGGTGGTGAGGAGACCACCGCTCCGGAGGCTGTAGCTGTTACCTCCGGGGAGGCAGCGACGACGACGGTTACCGGTGTCAAGAGGCCGGCTCCATCGGGTTCGCCCCCGCTCGTCCGCGCGTTCAAGCTCAAGAAACCCCGTAAGTACCCCCATAGTTCTTGTCTAGATTTGTTTCAAATAAATTTTTCTAACACTTTTGCTTGTGCAGGTGTGGATGTTGACGCATTCCAGGGTGGAGTTGGAGCAAGTATTCCTCCGCCAATGACGGTAGGCTCGGTCAGCCTTCCCGAGGCGTCGACCCAGGCGCCTGCGTCTGCTTCCGCTGGTTCCAGCCTTCCTGAGGCTGTTCCAGCTGAGGTGTCTCCGCCGGCCGTGAGTGCAATTTTTACAGCATCTTTCACGGAGCCGGCGGTTACTGTTGCAGAGGAGGCGGTGCCAACCACGGCTACCACAGCGGCTGCCACTATACCTGCGCCACCGGCACCGACGGCCGGACCATCAGGTACGCGCCGGGCTTTCCGCCGATCTATGCCACCTTCCCGTCTGCCTGACCTGTTGGATGGATTTCCTTTAGGTTCAGGTGATGGGTTTGGCGGCTATCGGCCTGTTATTGACCCTACAGGTACGTAGGGTTCTTTTTTCCCTTATATATTTTTATCATCTTTTCCTAACTGCCTTTGTTTCTTTTGCAGTGTCGGATTCCAATGAAGTGTATGTTCCAAGATGGAACATACGCCGAGGAACAACCCTTCGCACCCCTGTGGAGTGCGTGGACTGGGCTCGCCACGCTGCTCCTCATGGTGCGTTGGGGGAAGCCATGGCTAGCTACCAAGAGGGTAGGCTAACCAATGAGCTTCGGGTTCTCCAGGCCCGGACGCAGCCCCGCGTCGAGCTGCTTTGTCGTGAGAACGACAAGTTGAAAGCAGCTCGCGCCAAAGATGTATCTGAAGCGCGGGCTCTTCGGGAGGAGAACCGGCAGTTGGCCGCTGCCGCAGCCGAGAAGGAGAAGGCATTCAAGGCCCTTGAAGTTGAAGTCCAGGCGCGACTCGAGGCCCGCTCCAAGGCTGCTCAAGCTGTGAATGAACAGCTTCGGCTGGCCAAGGAGACTGCGCGAAACTCAACTGAGAGGGCTGCCAAGGCTGAAGCTGTTGCTGAGCCGCTTCGCGAAGAGAATGAGCAGCTTAAATGCAAATTAAAGGCTCTTCAGCATGCTCATGACGCCTTGGCAATGGAAGATGCCAAGAAGCTGCAGGAGATCCTTGACCAGAGGGGGGTGCTTGACCGTACTGAAAGGAAACTCAAAAGCGTCGAAGAGGCTGCCGCCAAGGAAGTTCAACTTGCCAACCTTGATAAGAGCGGAGCCGAACGTGCTTACAAAGAAAGTCAAGCTACCCTCCAATGGCTGCTTCGAGAAGCGTTGCCTCAGGTATCTTTAACTTTTTCTTTACGCTTTCTGCTCGTAATTAGAAAATGTTCTAACTTGTATTCTTTTGTAGGTTGTGCGTCGGGTCCTTTCGGAGACCTCTTATGACGATGCGATGAGCACAGCCCTCAACGCTTCTCATGAGGATGGGAGAAGACTGGCTTCCTGCTTGGTCTAGGGTTTGCTGAGAGAGGCTTTCCGCCCTCCAACTTCCCTTTATTCAATGTTAATACTGAAGCTGCTTATGACCAAGCTGTGAACCAGTACGCTGCCTTCCCGCATCCAGTGGTGGAGAAGGTGAACGAAGCTGCTGCTGCTGATGATGGGCTAAACATCCTTAAGGCTTTCCTTGGGCAGCCGCGCTCTGACGGTGCTGGTCCAAGCGGAGGTGGCCCTGAAGCCTGATCCTGAAGATCCCTTCCCACTGCTAGGATAGACTTAGCTTTGTATAGATTTCTTTTAGGCGGGTAATTACCCGGCCACTGTTGTAATATATCATTGAAATATACGATTGTTATTCCTTTCATTGGATTCTTTGCTTTATAAACTTATGACTTGCATACTTAGTTTAAAATAGCAATTTTCCAAGTGTTTAGAATAAGAACCTTTGACCGTGGTTGATAGTGGGTTAAAGTTTCGCTTCCTCCTTCGTGATTGTGCGGGTAGAACCGTCACTTGCACTTGGTAGGATGGCTAAACTTTAACTTTTATCTAACCTGCGTGCTGGTTTTTCTTACTTTTTTAGGATAAGTTAACCTTTGAACGTGGTTGATAATAGGTGTGAAGTTTTGCTTCCTCTTTCGTGATTGTGCGGGTAGAACCGTCACTTGCACTTAGTAGGATGGCAGAACTTTACCCTTATCTGACCTGCGTGTAGGTTTCTCATCTTTTGAGGATAAGTTAACCTTTGAACGTGGTTGATAATAGGTGTGAAGTTTTGCTTCCTCTTTCGTGATTGTGCGGGTAGAACCGTCACTTGCACTTAGTAGGATGGCAGAACTTTACCCTTATCTGACCTGCGTGTAGGTTTTTCTCATCTTTTGAGGATAAGTTAACCTTTGAACGTGGTTGATAATAGGTGAAGTTTTGCTTCCTCTTTCGTGATTGTGCGGGTAGAACCGTCACTTGCACTTAGTAGGATGGCAGAACTTTACCCTTATCTGACCTGCGTGTAGGTTTTTCTCATCTTTTTAAGAATTTTGTTTTGAACCGTTCGACGCGCGGTTGTCGATAGGTTAGTGTTCATTTTCCTTTCATGATTCATGCGGATAGACCGGCACTTTCATTTAATGGGATGAACTCTTTCAACTGACCTGCGTGAAGGTTTGCCACGTTATTGGGTTCGTGCGGGTAAGACCGCCTTCCCACGCAACGACTTCACGTAATGTGAATGTCGTCACCAGTGTTGGATAGTTTTAACCGTTCGACGCGCGGTTGTTGACAGGTTATTATTCAGTTTCCTTAATGATTCATGCGGATAGACCGGCACTTTCATTTTTGGGTGCTGAACTTTTTCCCCTTCAACTGACCTGCGTGAAGGTTTGTCACGTTATTGGGTTCGTGCGGGTAGGACCGCCTTCCCATGCAATGACTTCACGTAATTATGCGGTGAAAACCGGCATATTAGTGTCCAGAAAAGCATAAATGTAAAATCATCAGCTTCGATATTCTTAAAGAGAATCATTTCCATTAGAAGTGGCTCTTGGCCTTCTCTTTACAAATTGGAATTGATTACATGCAAACTGTGTAATTGAACTCCCTTCCATGTTGGGATGGGAGTGCCATCGAGCCGATACGCACCTGGTTCGGGATCTCGTTCTTTACGCAGCATGTAGTCTCGATTTTGAAGCTGGAATTGGTTCGTGTTTTCCCCAGCTGGGGTTCTATACGCACTCGCCTGCCTAGCTTTTATTTCGCCACGAGGTGCGCGAGCGTCCCATCTCTGACGAATGTTTCGACCATGTCTTTTACGTCTATGCATTCTTCAGTGTTGTGGCCTTTTGTTCTGTGATAGTCACAGTACTTGCTCCGATCAGCATCGTGACGATGCCGGATTACTGGAGGCTTTGGCCATGGGAGCTCCTCAGTAGCAAATATGTCAGTGACGCTTTTGGTAAGTGGCGTCCATCTGGAGTTCCGGTGCGGCTTTACATTATCCCTTTCACCCAATCGGTGCTGTAAGCCGGATGAGGTGTCAAAGTTTACCCTTGACTGCCAAATGCCTTGTTTCCGTTTTTTGTTCAATCGGGCGGTGAGGACGTTGTCCTCTCTCGTCCTCTGGGTGTAAAGGTTTGTGTTCTGCGGAAGGTCTCTACCCAGTTGCTTCTCCGTTTCCGCATAGCGTTTGGCTGCTGTCATGATGCCATCCCATGTGGATGGCATTCCATCTTTACCCGTTAGGGTGCGGATAAGCTCTGGGTCTTGCGCGCCCTGGATGAAGGCTGCGCGAACAAGATCCTCGCTGATATTGCCCAAACTTAACTTCTTTGAGTTGAAGCGAGTGATGAAGTTTGGCAGAGATTCATCTTCTTCCCGTGTTCATTTGAGGATTGTCCATTGCTCCTCGGTATACTTTCGCTGCTGGCTGAAGTGTTGGCTAAACTTCTGCTGGAAGTCTGCCCAGTCGTAAATGTGGTTAACCGGTAAACGATCAAACCAAGCCCTAGCAGCCCCCACCAGCGTCATTTGGAACATGTAACACCACGTGGGTTCCGTCCAATTGCTAACGGTTGCCCCCGCTATGAACCTGTTCAAATGATCGTCTGGATCAGATAGGCCGTCATATGTGCCTATGTTAGGCATTTGTTTAGCACTTTTCGGGGCAATTGCTTCAGCAATGTCCCTTGCAAATTTGGACGTTCCTGCATTTGTAACGTTTGGTCTGAACGTTTTAGAGAAGTCTCGTGGACTTCCATCTATGCTTTTTGGTTTGAAGGCTTGTCCAAAATGCCTTTTCGGTTGGGTTTCCGTTTCTTTACGCTTCCCTTTTGCCTTATGACGAGGGTTCGCGTCGGAGTCGGATTCCTCCGAGTCATCCTCCCAGTATTCGAATTCGTCGGCCTGTTGCACGGAACGCAAGCGTTCGTTCAACTCAGCCTGGAATTCCTTTTGTCGTGCCTCCGCCCATGCCTTGACTTCATCGAGAGTTTGGCGGGGGAGTCTTCGTTTCTCAAGCTGGGTATCAGTGGATCCCAGTAGGCGATCATTTACTGCACTTGCCCCAGCTTGAGTAACTGGGGTAGTGTTCGTAAAATTTACTTCACTTGCCCCGGCTTGGGTAACCGGGGTAGTGTTTGTAAAAACTGTGTTACCGGTATTCACCCCAGTAACTGGGGTTGTGATTACCGGAATTTCTCTAACCATCTTTTGTAGAAAGTTTGAAAAAACTGGAGGAAGATAAAGTTCTAGCTTTATGCACGGATGGCGCCAATGAAGAAACACTAACCGGACCCCGGGCAGGTTACTGGTAACCTGGGGGTTGGAGAGATGTTTCCCACGAGGGGTTAGACCCTTGGAAGATGGTTCTTCTGATAACCTGCAAAACAGACACCGTGAGCTCGTCACTGAGAAGGGGGGGGTTCCTCCTTGTGACCACCCTCCGGCGTGAGAATCAGACTAGATTGCTCTTTAAATATAAAAGTATATTAAGAGATTGCTAGAGCAGATATCAGGTATAATATGATGATAATGTAGTAAGATATGATAAGATATGATAAGATCAGATGATCATACCATTTGTGGTATTTATAGCCGAAGGTAGGTTTCCAAGGGGTTTAGCCGGCCCAACACGCTACCAACTGTAACCTATGCACGTGCCCTGCCTGTGAGTGGTGGATAGGTAGCGGCTGACACAGAGCAGGCGTGTCGTGCACTCTTCCTCTTCTGCCAACTACAGGCTAGGCACGTGGTATGGCAGGAGTTGGTGGGTAGGCGGCGGCTATTGGTCACAGTGCTGTGGCGTGCTGTCTGCCATGCTGCTGTCAGTGAGCTGTCGCATCTCTGATCAGATCTTTTGCCCATACCTCGTCAGGTACAGTAAAAGATCCTTCAGTATACGGACTGGCTTATTTGGGCGGGAGTATTCCCCCTCCCGCCTCTGTGCGGGATTGCTCCCGGCTTGGCTCATTCCTTCAGGTGACACTGAACGATTGAGAGCTAAGTGCCTTGTGCGTGTAGCCATGCTGCGCGGGTGGCCTTCCCTAATGGCTTGTATCCGAGGCTGCGGGGACAGGCGGAGTCCTTCACCATTGGGAGGCATTTCCTGCGGGACCAGCTTGCGTACTGCGCGTAAGGACGTCACGTCTCTGAGCATGGTTGGTCCTGCGGATCCAGTTGGTCTCTGCGCAGACGTCCCTGTTTAAGGTGAGTCTTGCGGGTCCAACTGGGCTCTGCTGGGACCTACCTCTTCAAAATCCAACACCTGCGAGACCTAGTAGTGATCGCCTGAATACTCTCTAAATGTGGCAGTTTGAGTCTCTACCTTGGTATACAACCCCGCAATAACCGCAAACCTCAGTACTGTCATCTTAAAGATCTGTCATCCCCGCGAGAACGACAATGCATGTGGTAGATCGAAGTCACCCATCTTGTGCTAAAAAGTCGAGTAAATCTCATGCACAAGCTCATCATATTTTTGTCTCTCACACCTCAACACTGTGGCCCAGCAAGGCCCCAACAAATATAGGATATTCTCAACCTGACCCAGAGTACCCAACAACTCCCAATCAAATGTCCTATGTCGCAACAACTGCACATCCGCAATCCTATCATAAATAGCACGCTCACCTCAATATAATATGAGGGGTATCCTCATCACCCATAATATCTCAGTAGCAGCTCCCTCAACTAAAATCTCCTCGACATCATATCTGATACGTCTCCTCACATATTCCTGTGCAACTGGACCGAACTCCAGCTGTCTACGTGGTCTCTTGCGCTTACCAGCGCCCGAACCCTCCGGTGCTCATGGCATATCTACAATTAAAATTCACATAGTTAGTTCGTATCACAATCAAATTGTGGTGACAATCGTATAGCATTTCGGTCACGGTTGTCCCCACTATAATAAAATAATAATAATATATGCATAACTAAAATAAAAATAAAATAAAATAATACTAAGAATAAAAATAAAAATAAACTAAAAACTGTCGGGAATGTTCGGTTAAGTATGAAAATCTGGTTTATCCGCCCGAATGGAGAATGAGTACGGGTGGTTAAAAGTTAATCTTTTAAATTTAAACTTTTAATGTTCACTCACGACGACTCAAACGACACAACTAACTTAAGACCCAAAAACACAAATTATTATATATATATATAGAGAGAGAGAGAGAGAGCAAGGTTAGAATTAGAATAAGAAGTTAACATCTTCTAAAAAGTGCAAAGAAGTGATTAAGATCATTGGATCAAATAAAACATATAGAGGTAAGATGATCATAATTGAAAATTTTCTAATTTGAGACTTAAAATATTTATAATGGAGATTCTTACATTTAGCCAATTATTAAGAAAATTAATTAAGAGCTATAAATTTTTTTTATATTCCATAAATAGTATATATATCCACACTTAGCCGGAGAAATGGGTTTTGTTGGTCGGATTTTACTGGCGGAAAAAGTGTGGTGCAGTTATTGGACAGTTTTGGATTAGTGTTTGATTTAGATGATGATGAAGACGAGATTTCGATACGGGATTTGAATCAGGAAGTTAAGATTAGCTCCGCCCGGCGGTGTACGGTGGTGGCAGCGGCGGAGGCCGTGGTGGTGACAACAGAGGTGAATGGTGGTGATGGTGGAGTGGGGGTGTATGGCGGTAGTGACGGCGGCAGAGGCGGTGGTGGTGACGGTGGAGGTGAATGGTGGTGACAGTGGAGTGGGGTTTGGGACTTATGATGTCGGTGGATGAAACATCGGCAACTTAATGTGCTATTCTTTAATTAATCTTCTTTGTAGTTAGAATTTATACCAATTATGTTTTAGTTATAGGTGTGTTTCTGTTAAGTGTGTTTTTGTTCTTGGTGTTGTGTTCTAAATATGGATTAAAATTTGGTGTTGCGTTTTAAAACACACTGTAATATAGATTACGATGTGTTTTTGGTGTTGTGTTTTAATTTTGGATTAAAATATGATAATCACAGATTGAATATGTTTTCGTATATAATACAATACACTAGACGATTATGCCCCTAGAGTGTTATAAAACAAGTATTAAAATAAAACAAACAGCCAATAAAACCCACTTTCCATCTAGACCATCTGATCACCAAATCTAACGCAGCAGATTACCTCTTACACTTTTTAGACTCCACCCTACACGCACACACACACACCTCGATGACTCGCGTTATAAACTTCTCAAACATAAGCTCATTTTCACTCAATCACAACCCTAGCTCGTATATCTTAGTCTTTTACTTACTTGCAACTTAACGAATGGTTTGTACAATATGTTAAAATTACTCCATTATTTGATATCAATATTAATCTTATGACAAACCAAACCCGAGCCCAGATTACGTCCATATTTCAACCACCCAACACTAAACCAGGCTTACTAGTACCTATGAACTGAGCCTACATAAAATCATGTTTACCACCACCAAAGTATCCGACATATTGACCACACTTTTAACACTCTCAGTGTTAACCCAACAACCAAAACAAAAAAACCCGGTTAAGCCCTCGACACTAAACTTAGTTCAGTTTCACGACAGACATACAATCTTCAAAACCCATTTGAACCGAGCTATCCAAACTAAACCACCCAGCATATCCGAACCCGTCATAATCCAATAAACAAGTTCAAACAACCAACAACTATATTAAATTCAATGGTATTAAAACCTACCTCAAATGAAAACTGAATCAACAACACAAACACATACCTGCAATCAAACCGTCTACACACAAACTTGTTGTGAGAAGTGATGGTTAACGGTGGTTTCTTGGTGGTTTGATGGTGTGATGATGATGCTAGGATGAGAGAAGTAGGTGAAAGAGATGAAAGTCATGGTGGTGTTGGGGTCTTGTTATTATAATGGTGATGGCGAAGTGTGGATAAGGCGGTGGGTTAAAGCGGTGGTTGCTATAATTTTTTTTTCTACAGATTGATCTTACTTCGCGTCGGGAAAAGCAATGACATTTTGCATTTGTAATGTGATGGTCATCGGTTCGATTCTAATAGTCGGCTTTTCGCTATTTGTTTCGCGTAACGCGAACCATGTCAATTTTAATTAGGGTGTTTTCTGGTTTGCGCTACGCGAACAAGTTCTGGTAAGTTACTTCGCATATCGTGAAGTAACAACTTACTCTTGTTAATTCTTGTCCTTCGCGTAGCGCGACGAAACATCATATAGTCAGTTCGTGTGGCGTGAATTGCAACTTTTACAGGGAAAAAATGACGATTTTTGATCTTCAAATTTTTTCTATCTTTCAAAACCTTTTTTATCTTTTTCTCCCTTAATCATTTTTACAACATGTAAGCATACAATACATACCTGACACTCCATTTGGTGACTAATTTGCTGACCACACACCTGAACACCAATTTGAATCTACCTTTCCCCACACTCGGTCTCTACTCAACGCTATACACTCAAGGTAGACAATTAGTAAAACACGACTCATATTACAAGAATTACACACTTAAAATGTCGTGTTGCCTCCCGGTTAGCGCTGAATTGAATGTCTACAGCTCGCCATTCCTTGGTTCTTTCAGTCAACCAAATATATCGGTTTGTCTGCAATGAAACAGATCTCCAACTCGTGTATGATATTGTTCAAATCTGCATCTTGCAAGTAAGGCTTCAATCGATGTGCGTTGACTACTTGCCTCGGTTGGTCATCAAAATATTCAATCTCTAATTCGCCAAACTTGCCAACTCCCTTAAATTGATACGGTCTCGTCCATTTGCTCTTCAGCTTTACTGGAAAAAGCTTCAATCGCAAGTTGAAATAGGGAAACTCGTTTCCCTTCCTCAAATGTCTTCCTCCTTAACTTAGCATCATGAACCCTCTTTATCTTTTCCTTATAAGCAGATGCACGTTCATATGTTTCGTCTCTCAATTCTTCTAGCTCGCATATATTCAACTTCCTCTACTTACCTACACACTCATAGTCTAGATTAATATACTTAACTGCCTATAACGCACGATGGGCAAGTTCAACAGGTAAATGAAATCCCTTCCCATAACCAACTGATAAGGGGTGGTTCCAATAGGCGTTTTAAAAGTTGTACGATAAGCCAATAAAACATCATTTAATTTATTTGACCAATCTTTACAATCGGGTCTTACCATCTTTTGCAAAATCTCTTTGATTTGCCTATTAGAAACCTCCACTTGGCCACTCATTTGAGGGTGATATGGAGTGGCTATGAGGTGGTTTACAACATACCATTTAAGGAATTACCAAAGTTAAAATTTTTAAAACGTGAACCCCCATCACTTATGAGTGATGATGATGCGAGGAACACCAAACCTTGAAAATATGTTTAATTGGACAAATTTTCTAACAACAGTATGGCTATTTGTTTAGGTGACGATTGCTTCTACCGGAAACGTAGTCAACAGCTACCAAGATATATAAATTCCTGAAGGAATTTAGGAATGGTCCCATGAAATCAAACCCCCCCCCCAACATCAAAGATGTCGACAATGAGGATTTGTTACATGGGCATCTCATCCCTCTTTGAGATGCCACCCATTTGTTGGCATCTAATGCAATTTTCCACAAACTCAACTGCGTCTTTAAGGAGGGAAGGCCAGTAAAATCCACAATATAATACTCGGTGCCCTGTCTTTTGGCCACTAAAATGACCTCCACATGCCGATAAATGGGTATGGTGCAACACACTCTTGACTTCTTCCACCAGTATATACCTCCTCATCACTTGATCTACACCCACCTTGAACAGGTCCGGGTATTCCCACACATAATATTTACTTGTGATAAGAAGTGCTGCTTCTTCTTCTTTGGCCAAAATTCCGGAACTGTATTTGCAACAAAAAAATTAATAATGTCAACATACCATGGTAAAGCTGAAATAGAAAATAATTGTTCATCCGGAAATGACTCATTATGTCTCTAGCATCTTCTTCCTCTTCTTTTCCAACCAATCTGGATAAGTGGTCCGCAACAACGTTCCCGCAACCCTTCTTGTCACGGATCTCCACATCGAACTAATCAAGCGCAGCTTTGCATCTTTGTTCTCCATCAAATATTTCGCTGCACTATGATCTAAAAACACAACAACTTTGCTTCCTCCAATATAAGATCGAAATTTATCCAATGCATATACTATTGCAAGCAACTCCTTTTCCGTGGTGGTATAATTAATTTGAGCATCGGAAAGGGTTTTGCTCGCGTAGTATATAGCAACGGGCTTCTTATCCACTCATTGACCCAAAACAGCCCCGACTGCATAGTCACTCGCGTCACACATAATTTCAAATGGAAGTGACCAATCGGGTGACATCAAGATCGGGGCTTTGACCAACTTATTTTTAAGCACGTTGAAAGAATTTAAACAATCTTCATGAAAAACAAATGGTACATCTTTTAGTAAAAAAATACACAACGTTTGTGTTATGACGGTAAAATTTTTTATGAACTGTCGGCAGAATCCCTAAGGGGTGGTAGATTAGATATGACTTGTACCTTTTCCCAGTTAACCTCAATCCCCCTACTCGAGATGACATGCCCCAAAATTGCCTCTTGAACTATAAAATGGCTCTTTTCCCAACTTAAGACCAAATTCGTTTCCACGCATCTTTTTAACACTTTAGTTAATTCTTTTAAACATACTTCAAAAAATGAGCCGAAAATAGAGAAAACATCCATAAAAATTTCTAGTGAATCCCGACCATATCTGAAAGATACTCATCATACACTTTTGAAAGGTGGCCGGGGTATTACACAAACCAAAAGGTATTTGCCTAAATGTGAAAGCATTATATGGACAAGTGAAAGTGGTCTTATGTTAGTCATCGGGGTGAATAGCAATCTAATTATACCCTGAATACTCATCTAAAAAGCAATAAAATTTCTGACCCGATAATTTTTCGATGATTTGATCGATGAAAGGTAGAGGGATATGGTCCATAAAAGTCAACACAAATTCGCCACCTTGTTATCAGTCGGATGGCAATCTCTTCACATGTTTCATTACGGGTTATCTGTATACCCGCCTTCTTTGGAGCTGTTTGTGTTGGACTATCCGAAATTGGGAAGATGATTCACGCATTCAACCACTTAAGGACCTCCTTCTTCACCACATCCCGCAATTTTGGATTTAATCTTCTTTGTGCATCATGTGCGGGTTTTACCTTAGGGGCCGTGATGATCTTGTGCATTACAATAGACGGACTAATTCCCCACAAGTCTGCGATTGTCCATCCAATTGCAGCTTTATACTCTTTCAACGCCCTCATCAATGCCTTCTCTTTAGGTTTTAGGCAATGATAGCCGGGAATGTTTCCCTTTCTCCCAATAATACATATTTCAAGTGTTTTGGGAGAACCTTCAACTCGAAAACCAGTGGACTCTCAAGTGACGGTTTCAACTTGGAGTCAATAGTGTCCGGTAGTCTCTCCACCTGTTGTGATCATGGTGGCTTTTCAATGATAGCGGCGCACACGTCAACTGCTTTCTTCGCCTCTTGTAACTGTATTGAATACTCCACTGTTTTCCTACAACACATAACACACTCCTCTGTGGCGTCCTCCTCATTTTCATGACGATGACTTCAGCCATAAAACATTCATCACTTAGAAATGTTTGAAAACACATTCGGCCGAAGATTTTTATTCCCATATGCCATGTCAACTACCCCGATTCTACATTTTATTAAAGCATTTGTAGTTGCCAAAAAGGGCCTACCGAGAATCACACTCGGTTGCCGTTTCGGGTCAGCTGTTACATAATCTAGAATCAACAATTCAACTGGGTAGTAAAAATCATCGATCATGACAATCACATCCGTAACGATTCCCCTAGGAATCTTAAGCGTCAAATTAACCAACACCACGGTGGTGTCGGCTTTTCTAAGTGGACCAAAATCGTGTTGATCATATTTGCTTCCCTTGAGAAAACTCGCCCCGGCTCCAAGATCTAACAACGCCCTTGTCATTTTAAAATCAACCACTTGAATGTGTATTATTAGGCTACTCCGATCCTATTCACAACCCAATCGAACTAAACTTTTCATTAAAAAACTAATTTCTCTCTCTTCTACCAATACAACCCAAACAAACTCAAATTTCACTCTCTTTCACAATCCAACCAAACCAATTTTTATTATTATTATTATTATAGAATACAATTTAAATTTTAATGAATATGTTAAAAAAATAATGCTTTAAACTAGAAATAAAAATAACTTAAAGTTATAAATTAAGTTAACATTAAAAAAATAAAAATTCGAAACAATGACCATGGGAAAAGGCGTATGATACGAAAATGGATTGCTCGTTTTATTTTAAGCGTGACTACTTGGTTTGTTAATAAGAAACCACATAAAAGAATGTACATCAAGAAAATATAATGTTTTAGTTTTGACGTTCAAATTTAATTATGATACTTAAATTTAGTTATGGTTTATTTAGAATGTTGAATTTAAGTATGTTTTAATTTTGATATTGTTTTGTTATGAAATTTAAATGTAATTATTTTTTAATTTTAATATGTGAGAGGTGTTTTGATGTGGCAAAAAAATATATAAACAATCAATAGAAAACTCGCAAGTGGCAAATAAAATAAAAAAGGATTGAAGAAATGGTATTTGATTTATGCCATCATCAGTTCATCACGACCGACTTCTGTTCGTTCCACCAACCAAGTTGCCAGCCCTAAATGAATTTTCATTTTCTTATAAATCTTCCAACCCAACCGACCTACTGAAATCATGCCAATGGGAGTGGCCTTAGCATTCTCGGATCTTGGAGTTTAGGTGGGAGGATTCCCATCAAAATCGAACTTCAATTAGCTGTTAAATCAACCTGTTTAGGTATTTTGTGAGTTCGTTTTTTAAGTGCATAAGTCCTTAGTATTTATCATAAGCGGGGACTTGTTTAATAGCATCTATCAAGGGTAAATTAATTTTTGCATGCTTAAACATCTCCCACATTTCCTCCTATTATGGGCCCCCAATTTTTAAGCGATGATGATGTTTTGGGATTCACCAATGCCCTAGGAAATGGAACAATTTTACTCGTTGAACCCGTCTCCTTGGTAGTTGGTATTTCCTTTTTGTTACTATTCATTTAAATTTTTATTAATTATTTCTTTTCGGGTTATTCTTTGGTTTAATTTCCATATCCTCATCACTATTCCCATTTTCACCCAAATCTTCCACCACACTATCAACGAAGGATAGTGGTGGATTTATCCCATTATCAAAAACCTTACCATTCCTAAGGGTACTTACCTAGTTAATGTGGGTGCTCTTTCCACTCTACGAACTACTACCCTGGTGATTCAGGTTCTTCACTGTGTCACTCGGGAGTCATGCCGAATTTTTCTTTAACTTTGCCACTTGTTCTACCAGCTCACTAACCTGCTTATCCCTTGCTGTATTTGCCTTATCTTCAATCTCCTATCCTTCTTGTATTCATTATGACCCTCCAGTTACAATGTTATCAAGGCATCAGGCTTGGCACTCAACTCAATTGCGCTTGAAAATCCACTCTGCTTATTACCCTGATTATACCCATCGCTTCTACCATACCATTTATTGTACCCACTAGATTCTCTCTGATTATACCCACTCTGACCATTACTTGAACTGTTCCCATACAGCCTCTGGTTCAATTGGTACCCTGTTTTATGAGAACTGCCCTGAAAGTTTGGGTTTTGCTGAGTGTTCGGGTTTCCATAGCTGAAGTTTGGGTGATTTAATGGGCCCGGGTGACAGGTATTCAAGTTCATATTACTGTTGTGCCTTTTCTCCCCTTGAAAAAATTGACCTCTTCCTCCTCATCTTCCTCGTCCTGCACAACCCCACAACTCGCGACATCATGTCCCAATTCACCACACTGTTCGCAGACCGGATATGTTTTTCCTAATTGACTTTTTTTCTTTCGTATCCACAACCATGAGCTGATCCGACTTCTTTTCTAATATTTCCATTCTATCCTCCAAACCACCATTGTCTACTACTTTGACAACTGTCCTCTTAACCATCCTGTTCGACTGAGCCTGTCTATTATAATTCGCCGCATGTTGCTCCAAGTGATGCCAATCCTCATTCTCATCATTTGTTAAAAACGAACCATTAGTAGTGTATTGAAGATAACGCGCATCATCATTTGACAAGCTGTCATGGAATGCTTTTATTAATTCCCATAAAGCTATTCCATGATGAGGGCAAGTTCTTAATAAGAGTTTGAACCTCGTCAAAGTCTCATAAAACATTTCACCCATACGCTATTGATAATTTCTGATGGAAGTTCGGGCTTCTGAGGCTCTCTGTGGCGTATAATATTCATCAAGGGGTTGTTGAGCTAAGTCTTGCCACATGTAGATACCGGTTAAAGGCAATGATAGAAACCATTGTTTTGCTGCATCCTTCAAACTGAACAGAAAAATGACCAATTTTACCTCATCCACGGTGAACCCCTGACTGGATATAGTACTGCAAATTGAATTAAACTCACTCAGATGAAGGTATGGTTCCTCTGTGGCTTTCTCAAAAAATGTAGGTATCCCGGTCAAACTGCTCTGCATTACTGAAAATGTCCTCCCATCTCTGACTGGAATAATGATCACACTCTCGGGACTCCATCATCAAACTCATACAATAGAACCTGTGGCTCCCGAATAACTGACGTCTTTATGCTCTACGACCTCTCAGTTATTGATATTGTTGTTGATTCTGATCAGGTTCTCGGTTACGTTGGGGGTATTGTTGTTGATCCCTCTGATAATACCGACCCCCATTAATATCCTCTAACTCTTCTTCATCTTCATAATCATCATACCAATCCTCAAATTCCCTCATATTATCGACCCTCTCGTTACCAGGATGAAACGCATTCTCCCTCCCCATAAACTAGAATGGACCTTGACGGTATAGTGATTCAGACCTCACCCTCACTGATCGATCATCATCAAAATTCAACTGTCTCTGATTTCGGTTACCACCTCTTCGGTTTACTTGAATTCTGTTACAGTTAGCATTCACATTCTGGTTTCGGTTGGGTGGTGGGTTGTTTTAGAGAACTAGTTGCTCTTGATTCTGCGGTTGATCTTGATTTTCAGGTTGATAGTCACGTGGGTCTTGAGTATCCTAATTAGTCATCTCTTCTTCTTTTGGTTTCGAGTTTGTGGCCACTGGTTTCCGATTCAATCTCGTCTTTTGAGCCGTTCGATTTCTTTTTGTTGTTTTCTCAATTTCTGGATCAAATTGAAGGGGCCCATTCTCTCGGGAATATCTCGTATACATGAACCTGTAAGATTTCCTGCATACACGAAAGTGCCAGAACCCCGCGTA
Source organism: Bidens hawaiensis (assembly GCF_021521415.1). NCBI lineage: Eukaryota > Viridiplantae > Streptophyta > Magnoliopsida > Asterales > Asteraceae > Bidens > Bidens hawaiensis. The sequence goes on from NW_027502915.1 coordinate 32,555, forward strand.
AAATCAAAAAAGAAATACTAAAAACAACAATTAAACAAAGCTAAACTAGACTAAACAACCACTTTGCATGTTGATTCCCCGGACACAACGCCATTTTGATGTAGATGTCATGCTCTAATCAAAAAACAAGTTTTTTAATTCACTTAAATACCTATAACTAGTAAGAGTAAGTAAGGTCGTCTCCGCAGGGAATTAATGGCAAGTGCAAGTAAAACAAATGATTTATTAAACATTAAACCATGCGGACAGTCGATGTCAAGCAGTTTAGAAAGATATCTTGGAAACACGCAAATAATTTTAACTTTTGTAAACAATTATGAGAAAGGTGATTCACTACAGGTTCAGGTAATGAGATAACAAACTAATCACGGATTCAATTAACTAATTGCGCAGTAATAATACACCTAACAGTTTGTCTGTGATGACAAGCGAAAATCTATCCGAATTGTTGACACAACTGAACTCGCTCTACCTAATTAGCAGTTTTATATTACGAAAACCAATTAGTATGCAATGACTAATGGTTTCGGATCAATGACACAAGAATCTAATTCTAAATGTTGATGAACACAATCAAGTAAATTATGCACAAGTTGATAACCAAAAACATAAATTGTTTAAACAATCAATTGCTAAGGTAAAACAAGATCAAATAACACACTCAACCAAGTTCTTAATCCTTAAAATACAAAGAATTTGATCATGGTCAGTTTACACAAAACCCTAGCCTAAAGTGAACACAAAGGTTTTTAGCCTGATATCGCTATTACGAATAACTCGTTCATCTGATGAAAGGGTGGAAGCATAAGATAACTAGACGAACCGAGGGCTCTCGGATGACGAAAATCATCATAAGGCTTGTTGTTAGATGCCGGAATGATGGGTATCTCAAATAGGGGTTGAAAAATACTTTTAAATGATTTAGTTTAATTTTTCCGTTTTTAGCTGGTTGGCGTAGCGTGAACGACTGGTAAACTGGTCCTTCGCGTAGTGCGAAGGACAAAATAGTCCGGCTCATATCTGAGTTGCTTCGTGTTGCATGAAGCAACATGTCGTCATCCCTACGCGTGGCGCAAAAGGAGTCTTCAGCAGGAAATTTTTGGCTCTTTCATATTTCTACATTGGGAAGTGTGCCGACCAATTCCATATTTCTAAATTATCATTCCGAGCTTGTAAATCATCCCGATAAGCATCCTTATTGTCCAACGACCTGAAACACATTAACATGCTTGAAGTGCCAATGTTCACTCTATAATTAAACTATAACCAAACAATTAATATAATTATTTACATAAAATACACCCGACCATCATTGCCCCTATTTATGTTGTTGACTCTAAATTAGCTAACAAGAAATCTAATAACCCTAACTTGATCATTAAGCAACCAGTTAATAAACCATTTCTTGGGATGGGCCCTAGACTCGCGCCAAACAACAAATGAACCAACAATCACCACCCCCCCCCCCAATTGTTGTATTCGACTAACTCGACTCTCCCACTAATTTCCTACTCGAAATAGACGCCCTAATTTCCTACTCAAAATAGACGGGCCTTCAACTTCAAACTTTTCATCATTATCTTGCTTCTCCCAAGGCTTTTCATGATCTCTTACGGTTTCCTTTGGGCTCCACTTGGCTTGAAGAAACATTTGCTTCGTTTGATCATTGCGCATCTTCCCTTGGGCTTGGATCTATTTCTTGATCGCGCTTTTAGTTTCTTGAACACTCTTCTTTGAACTTTGAATTTTGGAACTTGGATCTTTGATTGAAAGTTGACTCGTACTCTTCTTGTTTTCTTTCAGTCCAATTCTTTCAAGATCCTGACTTGCAAAATTCTTCACTTCAATGCTAGCTCATTTAACGAGACTTGTTATCTTGAGGCAATCTTAAATAATCGGTTATTTGTCCTTGTCACCTTCATCAAAAGCTTACATGTATCATTTTTAATGGATAGCAATCATGTTTCATGTGAATCTCGCATCCACCTTCTGTTTCTTGACCCAGAAGTATGATATTGCATTGTAGCCTCAAGATGTAGTAGACATCGGTCAAAATGCGCTACTCCCATGTCTTTCCTTCAATTAAGGCCGACCCTTTTCCCCGAATATCAATACAAGATTCGTCTCCAAAATTCACCTTTCTCATGAAACGTTCATTCAACTCATAAAAATATGCTTTATTACCCGTCACGTGATTCGATGATCCGTCGTTGAGATACCAAACATCTTTCTCCATCGGTTCGGTTTCGAAACGCTTTAGAATCACTCCGTCTTTATTCAAAAAAGCCATTTTTAATCACCTTTTATCATAAATAAAGTTGGATCAGCATAACCAATTTTGTTTAAATTTGCTTCTTTTTTTTCTTCATACGTTCTGGGCACACAGATGAGTAGTGACCGAATTCATCACAACGGTAACACTGAACTTGTGATATATCCTTTTTACCCATTTGACGATATATAAAGCTGAATCAAAATCATCAAATTTGTTCAAATTTGCTTATTCCTTTTTCTTCATACGTTTCAGGCACACAGACGAGAAGTGACCGAATTCATCACAACAGAAAAATGAACCTGTGATATATTCTTCTATCCCTTTGACGATCATTCGTTCTTCTTTGACCTATACGCCTTGACCCACGATGTTGACCATCTCGGTTGTCAAAACCATCTTGATCGTCATCCTCTCGGTCTTGACCTTCGGTTTCCCGGTCTCTTCCACGTCCCTGTGAACTCAGCCAACTTCTTCCTCGGCTACCGGGCTGGTCATATGATTTAACTTTGTAACTACTTTCCTATTGACTGCAAAGTAACTGACCTTGTGAATTTGAAGCGCGTTCTCTCCCTCGTAGACTTTCTTTAAACGCCTTAAGGCTTCCAACAACATCTTCAAACATCATGTTATCAAGATCAACGCTTTGCTCGATTGAGGCTACGAGTTGGAAGTATTTGTCTGGAACCACATCTAGTAACTTTTCACAAAGACATCTTGCTCAAATACATAACCAATACTCGTTGCCTTTGAAGCCATACCTGTCAGTTTTCCCGCAAACTGGTCAATAGTCTCATCTTCCTTCATTTTGAGTTTCTCAAATTCACTTTTCAAAGTAGCAGTCGAGCCTGTTGGACTTGCTTAGCCTCAACATACCGTGCTATCAAAGCCGTTCATATTTCTTGGGCATTCTTGTATTGAAAAATTTGAAGAAGAATATCGTTTTCCTCCATTTGATAGAAAAACGATCTTGCCGTTTAATTTCTTCTTCGCATCAATAACTTCACACGCATATGGTTGAACGACCTCTCATAGCCCTTGATAATCAAAAATCGCTTCCACCGCAATCGCTCATGTGATGTAATTTGTTCCGTTCATCTTGGAACCTGCTATAATATCCCCCGTCGCTTTGGGTTGGATTATCGGTATTTCTTCGTCACCTGCCATTGACGTCCTTTTTCTTTCGTCAATAAACACTTAATGGTGTCGAACGCAATCAGTCCGTTAAAACAAGTAGAAACCAATCAGTCCCGAACAACTTTTCAGAACATTTTTTAGTAAAAACTTATCACGTATACCCATCGAGAAACCGAATTGTGTTCAAAGATTGTTTAATATTTTTCCTCCTCGTTGTCTGCACTTAAAATTTCAAATGAAACTTTTCATGGACTTTTTCTTCCAAACAAATGACGTGTTCACATTTTACTTGAATAAATCCAATTCAACTAAAACAAAAATTGTTCCTGTTCTATTTCAGCCACTGTTGCACAAAATCAGTCACCAAAATTCTTTGCTTGCTAATTGATTCCTCGTGCTTGCTTGGTCTAAGTTAATTGACTGCTGTTATGAACCCTTACTTCTTGCTTCTTGAACAAGCCTTCAATAGAAGTTTTCTTAATTGAACGAAGTCTCTCGATCGTTCTTGAACAACCTTGTCTGGTTCTTGTAGCTTCTCACATGAGAACTTCTGTGCGTTTATTACTTGCAATTTGATCAACGACCCGTTGCTCCTCAGCCAACGATCTCGTGCTTGTTTGATTTCGATGATTGAACTTGGCTCTGATACCAATTCAAGTCTTGAAAGATAACTAAACACGGAATAAACGACTAAGTCTTGTTTATATTAATTAGAAAATATAACTCAAAAAACTGATTACAATTCTTAGTCCCTAATTTTGTTTAACTTTTAATTAACCCTAACTTGGTTGTATCATCTTAGCAATCCATAACTTGTCTCTTTTATATTGTTAACTCTAACTTAGTGGTACTTCAAATCACTCGTAGTAAAAAAAAATAAGGCTTTATCAAGAATACTGTGGATCAATGCACCTATTTATATGGAATCGGTTTTTATATACTTGTCCTTTTTTTTTTGGCAAGGCTTCATCAAGATAACATTTTGTTTGACAATTAATAGTTAAGATTTGTTGCATGAGACAAAGTATAATAACCGTAATATAAAAAAGAAAAAAGTTTAAATCAATTTCCAGATCACCACAATTCACTTTTGTTTTCCAAATTTCTCAAACCAATCTCGTTATCCATGGCTTCAAACTTCACCGGATAAATTGGAAGCTCCGAAGCAATCGTCCTCAATTACGATCACTATTTTTAAACCCCTGAATCCCCAAACAAACTTCATCAAACCTTACCATCTGCTCTCACACATCGCCCGCCTCTCTCCGCGTGAACCGACTCCGCTACTGCTACAAGTTGGCAGCCGGCGACGCCACTGCCGACAACCATCACAACCGACTGTATGCCATCGTTTCCCCTCCGTTAAATCTAGTTTGTTTTAGTTCGCGACACTCGGGGTAAGTAAACAAACCCACTTTGGATTTATACTACCTAATGTATCTAATATTGAAGGTGACTGTCACAACTTCCGGTTCAGATCCAGACGGCTTACGTCACCACCGTCACGTATCGGGTACCACCAACAACCGCCGCAGGTAAGACGAAACCGGTGTCTTCGTTAGTTCGCATCTAGTTCCGGTGGCACACGTCGTGCACCGCAACTCGTTTCAGTTTCCCGCAAGCACCGACCGTTCGAGTTCTTCGATTTGTTCTGTTCGGAGAACCGTCTCGTTTCCGCGTGTTGCCAACTTTTTTCGACAATAGAGGTAATCGCCAACTCCCTCTCTTCTGTTCGCATGTCTAGTTAAGTTGTTCGATTGAGGCGGCTATGGTCGTTGATTTTTTTTCGGTGACGGAAACGTTGTTTAGTAGAAATAAGTATCTAAAATGTATGCATATATAACATAACTCATGCAATCATGCATGAGATGAGATAACGTAAAGAATCAACAGTTGCTGCGGGTTTATGACTTCTTCTTTATTTATTATTATTATTATTATTATTATTATTTGATTATTCGTTGTCTCCGTAATATAGCAGAGTATTTGTTTTTGGCTAAATCATACACATGTTAGTTTTCTTTGACTAAGTTCAAATAAATATATTACTTGCAGTGGTTGTGGGTATCTGTATATGGTTGATTAGACTTAAATGAAATATTATAATAATTAACATGTATTGTTATCTATATATAAGATTTGGAAATTAAACACTAATTGAACGAAACAGTTGGTGGGATATAATAATAATAATTATTATTATTATTGAGTAAAGTTACTTAAATTACTTTACTCTTTTATAACTAAATAGAGGTTTCAACCAATAAATTATATAACTAGTTATATTTTAGAAGCTTAAAAGTGTTTGAGTATTTATTAAGACGAGTATATGACAATACGTTATGTCCGTCACGGGAAATCAACGAATCCGTCAAAGTAATTATGTTAATACATCTAATTTGAATTGTAATCAAACCATAGGTTATTGTATAACGTGCGTACACTTAGATTTAATCGATGGTGATTTGCTTGCTCAGTGACTATTAAGGTACGGTTTCTGTTTACTTTTACTCATAGTATATTAACTCTGACATGTTACTTCGTAGTATGGTTTCTGTTTTCGTTTACTGTTAGTATTAATTATATTCCGTTAATTTGTATTAAAGATTTTTGTTCACTCATAGTATTGGTTCTATTTTATATTCTTTGTCCGTCACTTTGTAGTGTGGATTTTTGTTATCTTTCAGTTTCAGATTGAGTTCAGTTTCTTGGTATGATATGTTCTTAACATGCAATAGGCTATATATATTTTATATTCATTGTTGCATGTTCCTGTTTGAATTTAGTTATATGACTTTAGCTTCAGTACTCTGTTACCCGAGCATTTCTGACTTGTCATTGGGGCGTCAATGACATGGCACTTATCGTGACAGTGCGTAATTAAAGTTCACGGCATCCCTAGTTTGTGCTTATGTAGCACTTTGGCCCCTAGAGGCGTATAGATCGATCTTAGATCCGACTCCTGATTCCTGACTTCTGTTTGAGATGGAAAAATGTGTGCACGCCACCCACACCGTCTCCTTGGTGCATGGACTAGCTAGCTGTGTACCCCTTTGTTTAGGCTTTGGGTGCTTCTATATTACACGACCTACTTTTATAACTTCACTGTTGTGTAGTTTAGTATTTATTAAACATTTTGTTATATTTTCGGTCCGTTTGATATATGATTGTGGATAAGTTTTGAGTGTCCTTTGATTATGATCCGATCATGTATCTGGTTATAGTTCAGTTTTAAGCGCGAGTTTATATTCGCAACCATTTTAGTTTCAATTTCAGGTCTGTATGCATTTTGCTTTACGTATGTCCGTCTTTGCTTGTACTATTGTTCTTTTCGTTACTGGGCAATTTTTTTGGCTCAGTCGTATTTTGTGTTTGTGTTTGTCTTATTTATTTACAGGTAATCCAGGAAATCAGCGAAATCAATGATGAGAGTAAAATGAAGCTCAAGAACAAAGACTTTTATTTATTTTCGTATTTAATAAATTGGACTTAGGAATTTCTTTCGTTTTGGTTTTAACTCGTTGGTTACACTTGGATTATTTTTTTTATTCCTCTTAAATGGATTTTTTTTGGTTATGATATCTGTAATAGTGACACGTCAGCCTGTTCCGGGTTGGGGTGTTACACAAAGCGAGTACTCTCGTGTAATTTTGATATGAGGGACCCGCCAATAAGCTTCTTATTTATTAGGCATCAATATCTACTTAGATCTTGCAAATGGGACATTAGGTTTATCCTAGATGGCAATATTGATTGTATTCTTACACGTTATAACATGCACATTGCTCTCCATCAATAGCTCCATTTGTTAAGGGAGATGCTTTCAGTTCTTTCTAATGTCCAAAATATAGGTAGAAAAAGAGAAAATGAAAATGATACTTTATGCCTCAGTAGTAGAGTGGCTGATGTATCCTCAAGTTTGTACTCATCCAAATATAGTATTGTTGAGACCAGGATTCTTGTTCCTTGTGGATCGGCTATTCTTAGCTGCTATTTCCAGTACTGAGGATCCTTAATGGTTAAAGGATCCTCAACAGTCGACTTCAGTTATATTCTAATCTATTTTTTACAGATAAAACACGTGTTTACTAGAAGGCCTACTTTTATGGATGAGATATTTTACCAGGTCTTCCCTGCTCGTCCACCCTCCTGAACGGTCAAGATGAATTAGTAAACAAACGTGACCGGATTAATAGGAGTTAGTTAGTAGACGTGGCTGATCACAACACAGAGCACATAACATACTTAGAATCATACTAGCAAACACTCTGTACTCACGATCAGCTCTAATTCCATCTCTTGTAATTTTTTTGAGTTTAATATAATTGGTAGTGATAGTTTTCACTACCCGAGGTTTTTATGCCCGACGGATACTAGTTACCAAGGGCTTTTCCTCATATAAATCTTATTGTTCATCTTTTAATATAACCTTTTTGATCATATTTGTCACACAAGCATCAATCCTCACTTACTAATTTGGTTAATTGATCCTTAGAACAGTTTTTGACTAAAGCAATTTGTCGCCCACCATGGGGCCTTTGGTGCTTTAATCCTAGAAATTCCTACCTTCATTCAATACCTATACTCAAAGTTATCGCCTAATGGCTTCACAGGGAAAAGTTGTTTCTACAACCGCAAAAGTTGTTTCTACAACCGCTGCATCAAGTGTTTCGGCTCAAGTGTCTTTGCAACCACTACCGATCTCTACGAAGCCACAAAAGCCTATAATTGTTGCTCAGAAGAAGGAGACTGCCGTTTTCCCCGGTCAAAATCCACTACTATCTCCCAAACGGTAACCGCTAATAATGATGTTTCTGTTTTGTGTGCATAGATGAAGAACTATATAGAGCAGTAGAACAAAACCAATTGGAGGATCCTCCATGAGATTAAGGAAATTAGGAGAACTAGGAAGACTACTGAAGATGCAAGTCCCATCATGCCAAAAATGCTTAACTTCGGCACTCCAAATTTCCCGAGTCAAAGGTGTCCGAAATCTTCTTATCCTCAGCCGGGATCCTCGGACCTCTTCCAGATAGAATACTCTAACTACTACTCTCAAGGATCATCTATCCTTCAACAAGGATCCTCAAGTCAACACTTAAGATCCTCCAGCCACCATTTGCAAGGATCCTTCGCCTTCCAATCTGGACCCTCTGGTTTTCGTCAAGGATCCTCTACTCATCAGCTTCAAGGATCCTTTGCCTTTCAACCAGGATCCTTGGGCTTTCAGACATAATCCATCGTCCATCAGCATCCAGAATCCCACTATCCTTATGGGAAGGAATCTTTGTAGGAACCACAATCAAGGCCACTCGAGATCCACAAAGGGGACTTCATACCCATGCAAACCACTGCTCCCGCTGGACCAACTCTTGACGCTGAAACATTGTACCCTAGACACAGCTCAAGGATATGATATCCAGGATACTACGAGTCATCAAACCTATCCCTGAATTACCAGCAGGAAGCCATATCATATCGAGATTCACCCCGCTAATTTGTGATGCTAAGATACCAAAGCGCTTCACCGCCCCTAGCATGAAATTATATGATGGATCCACGGATCTGAGGAACATGTAGCCTTATACCGTGAGAGGATGAAAATCAACCCGATCCCAAAAAGGCTGAAAGAGGCTTGCTTATGCAAAGTCTTCGGCTCAACACTCACCAGATCCGCCCACAAATGGCTGCTTAGTCTTTCTCCTTATTCAATTACTTCTTTCTCTCATTTAATCAATATATTTAATAGTCAATTTTCATGCAGTTGATACTTTGAAAAATTAACTAGTGATTTATATAGAGTTCCAACCTTGTGGGGAACGCCTTAGATAGTTCCTTACTAGAGGCCTTGGAAATTCCAAATCTAGATGTCCAAACCGCTGTTGAGGCATTCAAAATGGGATTGCAAAAGGACTCTCCATTTTACCAAGATCTTGTTATGTCCCCTTGCAGGAACTTAGATGAAGTCCGAAACAGAGCTTTAAGATTCATCAGGTTGGAGGAGGATCGAAAAATGCAAGATGAATTGAATACTCCGGCAAATAGTGAAACTCAAGACAAGAAACAAGGATCCTATTTCAGGAACAACAACTCCAAACCATACTCCAAACCAAATGGCCAGAAAATCAACACTGTGGAGGAAGAACAGGATGACAAAGACTACCTAAGGATATCTGATTACTGCTTCTCTGTAGATATGGTAGGAGTAATGCTTGCTCTTAGTAACTTGGGTGACAAAGTGAGATGGCCAAGGAAGAATGAGAAGGTGCCCCTTCCCAAAGACAAATCAAAATGGTGCGATTTCCACGAGGATTTCGGCCATGTGACGGAAGACTGTATCGCCTTGAAAAGGGAGATCAGCTACCTCCTTGGCAAAGGTTACCTTAAGGAACTGTTCAGAAGAAAGAAGTCAAGGACCCAGGATCCTGAGCCAGTCCCAGAAAAGGCTGCTCCACCCCCTCCAGATGTGTCACACCCGGCCCTGAGCGGCGGAAACAGCCGGGCGCGCGCGAGTGGGGATTGATAATTAAGCACGGGCCATTGCAAACATTCAAAGATTTTCTTTGCGCATGAAATGTTTAATACAATACATTACATTGTTTAAAAATTACATAAAAACATCCAAGTATAAAAACTGTTGAAGATTTCCAAGCAATATCCCCTTGCGCGGCGGGAACAACCACGCGCATCGAAGGGATAGAACTAAAATCTTCCAAAAAGCTAGTTTTAGATGTTCAGCGTGAGGTGCTCTAAGTGTGACTCCATGCGCTACCTAATTATCTCCTGAAAGACACGTAAAAACATTTGAATCAGTATAAACTGAGTGAGTTCACAAGTTTTAGTAACTTGATAAATCGTATTGCATCATAATCATTCTGAAACATAATTCTGATAGCATCATTAAAACACATGCTTGGTAAAACATAGTTTTATCAACATATTCTGATAAAATCATTCCGCGGGTTACGCGCGAACATTTCTGGGAACTGTGCTCGTCTATGCAAAGTGGCGCTGCCACTACGAGCTAAAATAAGTAATACCGTCCCGCGGGTTACGCGCGAACGTTTCAGGAAAATGTGCCCGTCCATGCAAAGTGGCGCTGCCACTACGAGCTAATCAATAATTCCGTCCCGCGGGTTACGCGCGGACGTTGTGCCGGAAAACAAGGCGCTCGTCCATGCAAAGAGGCGCGACCCCTACGAGCGGGCTCAAACCCATAGTACTGCCCCATGACCATACTAGGCACTCGTCCATGCAAAGAGGTGCGACCCCTACGAGTGGGTGGATCAAACCAGCAGTCCCTACCCTTAGAGTTCCAATGGTAAAGTGATCACTTACTCGAGTTCTAGCGCACATACATCGAAAACCTTAGATAACCGTTCGCATTGCTCATCATGAAATATAATTTAAACACATAATCGCTTGCATAGCGTGTAAGTATACCATGATAAAACGTTATTTAAGTACGTGTCCCTCGCCCCGAAAACAGTTTAAAAAAACAGTGAAGACAGCGAGAATAGGGGCTGTGAGACTCACCTGTGGTTCTTGTTAAGGGATTAATCGAGATTCGGGTTTTCTTGGTGTTGGCCTCGGAATCGAAGGTCTAAAATACGATTAAATAACAAGAAGTATATATATTAAGATCAAGAAATGGGAGAACATAAGGGTTGGAAAGTAGATCTCAAGGTTATATTCTCGGCTTACCTAGTATCAGGATCGGAATTGGAAACAACGGATGCTTGGGAGAGGATTAGTGCAAGTTTGCAGTTCTTTGAAGTGTGTTTTGGGTGATAATTTAGGTTACATATTTATAGGCAAACTCAAGGGAACACAATCCCTTGCTTTAGGGGATTGTAATCTTTTCATATCTAGGGGTAATGATGATAAAGTATGGAAATTATTATTATTTATTTAAGAGTGGAGTAGTGGATAAAAGATTTTGATTTGATTTGGTCAGGACATGCAGGTCTGGGGTTGGTGAGAATAGGGTGGCTGACAGTTGACTTTTCGTGTTACAGTGTGCTTTTTCAGGTACAGTAAAAAGTGGAAAATCTCTGAAACACGCTACTGTTTCCTTTTGGGCGGGAGTAATCTCCTTACGTCTGGAGAATAGACTAAGTGTTCTGCGCGTATTACTTTGTGCGCATAGCTTTCTGCGTGAAGGACATTTCTTTGCTGCGGGTAGGTGCGTGACCTTCTCGCAGTCAGGGACATTGAGTTTCATTTGTAGATTCTCCAGGTGGTCTTGGTATTTCAACATAGTGATCAGTTATGTTGAAGTCAATTCCATCTTGGAGCTTCAGACAAACTAGCTCTCAATGTTCCCGCCATGCGGGGAGGTTAGTTCCCTTCCGCACGCGCATAAACGATTTAGGGTGCACCCGCCTTAGCATCATGCGTGACGGTCAACCCATTAGACATAACGTTAAGGTACATGAAAACATAAAGCCAAAACATTCGCGCATGGCGCATATAACATATGCCCACGCTGGTTCTTAACATGGTGCGCTTGCGCAGGGCGCACATAACAAATGCACGCGCTGACTAACATGGCGCGCTCGCGCAGGGCGCACATAACAAATGCACGCGCTGACTAACATGGCGCGCTCGCGCAGGGCGCACATAACAAATGCACGCGCTGACTAACATGGCGCGCTCGCGCAGGGCGCACATAACAAAATTACCTAATATTTAGGTTGATTACTTGGTTTAAGGGATTGGGAATTTACCGGGTGTCACATTCTCCCCCTGTTAAGCGAATTTCGTCCCGAAATTTAGGAGACGTTGCTGGCAGAAGCCATGCTCTGAAAGAGGTGTGGGTATTTCATGCGCATCTGATCTTCTCTTTCCCAAGTGAATTCAGGCCCACGCCTCGAGTTCCATTGAACCTTTACTAACTTGATTCTGCTTCTGCGCAACTTTTGTTCTTTCCAATCGGTTATTGCTATAGGTTCTTCTACGAAGTGCAGCTGTTTGTCGATGTGAATCTCTTCCAACGGTAAAATCAACGTTTCATCAGATAAACACTTTTTGAGGTTGGACACATGAAACGTATCATGAACTCCACTGAGTTCGGCGGGTAAACGGAGTTTATAAGCAACCGGACCGATCCTTTCCAGGATCTCAAATGGTCCAATGTAGCGCGGATTCAATTTTCCTCGTTTGCCGAAACGGGGGACTCCTTTCCATGGAGAGACTTTCAAAAGTACTTTATCCCCTACTTGAAATTCCAATGGTTTCCTTCGCACATCTGCGTAGCTCTTCTGTCTATCGCGCGCTGTCTTAAGGCGATCCCTTATCTGAAAAATCTTGTCTGTTGTTTCTTGGATCAATTCTGGACCAGTCATTTGCTTTTCACCCACCTCAGCCCAGCACAGGGGGGATCTACACTTGCGCCCGTACAAAGCTTCGAACGGCGCAGCCTTGATACTTGTGTGATAGCTGTTGTTGTAAGAAAATTCTACCAATGGGAGATGAGTATCCCAGCTACCACCGAAATCGATTGCGCACGCGCGCAGCATATCTTCCAATGTCTGGATTGTTCGCTCGCTTTGCCCATCCGTTTGAGGATGATAAGCTGTACTCATATCAAGGCGAGTACCTAGAGCTCCTTGTAACGATCTCCAAAATCTTGAGGTGAACCGACTATCTCTATCAGAAATGATGGACACTGGGACTCCATGTTTTGAAACTACTTCTCGAATATACAATCGGGCTAACTTTTCCATCTTATCGGTTTCCTTGATCGGCAGGAAGTGTGCTGACTTAGTTAGCCGATCCACAATAACCCAGATCGTGTCGTAACCCCCAGGTGTCCTTGGCAGTTTGGTGATGAAGTCCATAGAGATTTGTTCCCACTTCCACATGGGAATTTCTGGCTGTTGAAGCAACCCTGATGGTTTCTGGTATTCAGCCTTTACCTTCGAACACGTCAGGCACTTACTGACATACGTCGCGATGGCGCCTTTAAGATTGGGCCACCAATACAGCGCTTTAACATCTTGGTACATCTTGTCTGCGCCAGGATGTACGGAATACCGCGTCTTGTGAGCTTCGTTTAATACTTGCTCGCGCAATCCTCCCTTGAGAGGGACCCATATGCGGTTAGCGAAATATAGATTGCCGTTCTCTTTAAGTTCCAAACTCTTAATCATACTCCCAAGGCATTCGTTTTTAACAAACTCTGGTTTCAAGGCTTCTTGCTGAGCGTCTCGGATGCTGGTAAAGAGATCTGCGCGAATGGTCAGCCTTAGAGCCTTGACTCGTAGTGTTTTTATTCGCTCCTTCCTACTTAGCGCGTCTGCTACCACATTCGCCTTTCCAGGGTGGTACTTAATTTCACAATCATAATCGTTCAACAATTCTACCCATCTTCGTTGCCTCATGTTTAAATCCTTTTGATCGAATATATGTTGAAGGCTCTTGTGATCCGTAAAGATTACACACTTTGTACCATAGAGGTAATGGCGCCAAATCTTTAGCGCGAAGACAACCGCTCCAAGTTCCAGATCATGCGTTGTGTAGTTCTTTTCATTGGTCTTGAGTTGGCGCGAGGCATACGCTATGACTTTGTCTCGCTGCATAAGGACACATCCGAGTCCCTGATGTGAAGCGTCGCAGTAAACGACGATGTCGTCCGTCCCCTCGGGCAGAGACAAAATTGGCGCACTACATAACTTCTGTTTCAACATTTGAAACGCTGCTTCCTGATTTTCGCCCCACACAAACTTCTTGTCTTTCTGAGTTAGCGCGGTCAGAGGTAGAGCTATCTTGGAGAAGTTCTCAATGAAGCGTCGATAGTAGCCAGCTAGTCCTAGGAATTGCCTCACCTCAGTTGGGGTTTTTGGCGCTTCCCAGTTTTCGATGGCCTTGACTTTGGAAGGATCAACGTGTATTCCTTTCTCGTTTACAACGTGACCGAGAAAATGAACTTCTCTAAGCCAAAACTCGCACTTGGAAAACTTCGCATACAACTTTTCTTTCCTTAGCAATTCCAAAATCAATCTCAGGTGTTGCTCATGCTCGGCCTTGGTCCGAGAGTAAATCAGAATGTCATCTATAAACACAATCACAAACTTGTCCAAGTATGGTTTGCACACGCGGTTCATCAGATCCATGAATACAGCCGGCGCATTAGTTAGCCCGAAAGGCATCACTAAGAACTCATAATGGCCGTATCTAGTTCGGAAGGCTGTTTTCGGCACATCTTCCTCATGGACCCTAAGTTGGTGGTATCCGGACCGTAGATCTATCTTCGAATAATAACTGGATCCTTGCAACTGGTCAAATAAGTCGTCAATCCTCGGTAAGGGGTACCGATTTTTGACTGTCAGCTTATTCAGCTCCCTGTAGTCAATACACATCCGGAACGAACCATCCTTCTTCTTAACAAACAGTACTGGAGCTCCCCAAGGTGAAAAGCTTGGGCGTATGAAACCCTTATCCAATAGTTCCTGTAACTGATTGGATAGCTCTTGCATCTCAGATGGAGCTAGTCGATAAGGCGCTCGAGCTACTGGCGCAGCTCCTGGGACTAAATCAATACGAAATTCTACTTGTCGCGGCTGCGGTAATCCGGGCAAATCTTCAGGAAAAACTTCTGGAAATTCGCGCACTACTGGTAAGTCTTCAATTCTTCGCTCATCTCCTTTCTTCTCTACTACATGCGCCAGGAAGGCGTAGCACCCTTTCCTTAGGCACTTACGCGCCTTTAGGCACGAAATCAGTTTCGTCGCAACTCCCCTTCTTTCCCCTTGAATTACCAAGGTTTCTCCGTTCAACAGTGGGATCCGAACCTGCTTCTCATGGCAAATAACTTCCGCGTGGTTCTCGACTAACCAATCCATACCTACCACAATGTCAAAACTTCCCAAGTCTATTGGCAACAAATTAATATTGAACCCGTGACCTCCCATGACTATTACACATTCTTCAGTTCTTTCGTTCGCGCATAACTGCCTACCATTGGCTAGTTCTATAGTATAAGGCGTGTCTAGCCTACTGGTTGCTAAGCCTAGGGAGTTTTTAAACTCAGCAGATATAAAACTTAGGTCAGCGCCAGTATCAAATAAGACAGATGCAAAATGTCCGTTAAGCAAAAACGTACCGGTTACCACATTCGGTTCTTCTTTAGCTTCGCCTGCGCCGATCACAAAAGCTCTCCCGCGAGCTTGGTTTCCCTTTTGCGGGCAATCCCGACTAAAATGTCCTGGCTTCCCGCATGCGTAGCAGTTGTCGCTCGCTCCAGCTTCTCTGACACGGCAATTCATCGTCTTGTGCCCTGGTCTGCCACATTTGGCACATTCGATTCTTGCGCATTCACCCTCGTGGTGATACTTGCATTTGTTGCACCATGGGCGAGGCCCGCTGTATCCTTTCCTTGATGACTCCGCGGCTTGGATCGCGTAAGTCCTTACGCTCTCCTGCTTCTTGAACGGTGGTTGCTTGGAGTCGGACCCTCGGTGGTGAGAGTTCCACTTCCTCTTGGGATCAGAGGTTCGCTGCTCGATTCCGCGCGTAGTTAACAAACCCGCACGGACCGTATCCCTTGTAAGGGTGATGGCCCGCGCTACCGCCTCATCAAAGGTTGGAGGCGCTGCGGCGTTGAGCGGAACCCTAACAACAGGAGGTAACCCAAAAATATACCTCTCGATCTTCTTTTCCTCCGTGTTTGCCATGTCTGGCACCAACTGGCAAAGCTCGTTGAACCGGTTGTTGTAGGCGTCGATATCCGTTCCTACCATGGTGTGGTTCCAGAATTCCTGTTGTAGGTTCTGAATTTCTGCGCGAGAGCAGAACTTTCTCATCAACATTTCCTTCAGTTCCTCCCAGGTCTTGTGGAGGGCAACTTCTCGCCCCAATGTTTTCGTTTGAAGCTTCCACCAAGACGAAGCTGCTTCTTGGAACATGCAGGTCGCGTAAAGGACCTTCTGGTTCTCACTACATCCGCTAATGGAGAGAACTGTCTCCATCTTGTCAATCCAGTTGTAGAGCCCAATGGCCCCTTCGATACCCTTGAATGGCCAAGGCTTACAGGCCATGAATGTCTTGTAGGAGCATCCTTTGTCCAAGGCTCCTGATTCGGGTTCTGGAGTCTCATTCTGACGACCCTGACTTGATTCGGCCTTGCTGGCCTCATGTGTTGCGATTGCTTGCGCGATTATTTCCGCGAGTTCCTCGGGTGTCATGGTAATTCCCTTGGCTTTAGTTGGAGGCATTCTCGCTTTAAAAGAGAATGGAAATATATCAAACTTAGCGCATGTACTCTGAGCACATAATGTTATCATTATTTACTAGACACTGTGTGACCCGTGTTCCTAAGTGTGTGTATAGTTTCTTTTGAAAATATTTTCTTTGAAAAGTATTTCATGTGATTCCCCAACGGTTATAGTCTAGGTTAAAACTTCTTTTCCTAGTTCGCTATAACCTGGCTCTGATACCAATCTGTCACACCCGGCCCTGAGCGGCGGAAACAGCCGGGCGCGCGCGAGTGGGGATTGATAATTAAGCACGGGCCATTGCAAACATTCAAAGATTTTCTTTGCGCATGAAATGTTTAATACAATACATTACATTGTTTAAAAATTACATAAAAACATCCAAGTATAAAAACTGTTGAAGATTTCCAAGCCATATCCCCTTGCGCGGCGGGAACAACCACGCGCATCGAAGGGATAGAACTAAAATCTTCCAAAAAGCTAGTTTTAGATGTTCAGCGTGAGGTGCTCTAAGTGTGACTCCATGCGCTACCTAATTATCTCCTGAAAGACACGTAAAAACATTTGAATCAGTATAAACTGAGTGAGTTCACAAGTTTTAGTAACTTGATAAATCGTATTGCATCATAATCATTCTGAAACATAATTCTGATAGCATCATTAAAACACATGCTTGGTAAAACATAGTTTTATCAACATATTCTGATAAAATCGTTCCGCGGGTTACGCGGCGAACATTTCTGGGAACTGTGCTCGTCTATGCAAAGTGGCGCTGCCACTACGAGCTAAAATAAGTAATACCGTCCCGCGGGTTACGCGCGAACGTTTCAGGAAAATGTGCCCGTCCATGCAAAGTGGCGCTGCCACTACGAGCTAATCAATAATTCCGTCCCGCGGGTTACGCTGCGGACGTTGTGCCGGAAAACAAGGCGCTCGTCCATGCAAAGAGGCGCGACCCCTACGAGCGGGCTCAAACCCATAGTACTGCCCCATGACCATACTAGGCACTCGTCCATGCAAAGAGGTGCGACCCCTACGAGTGGGTGGATCAAACCAGCAGTCCCTACCCTTAGAGTTCCAATGGTAAAGTGATCACTTACTCGAGTTCTAGCGCACATACATCGAAAACCTTAGATAACCGTTCGCATTGCTCATCATGAAATATAATTTAAACACATAATCGCTTGCATAGCGTGTAAGTATACCATGATAAAACGTTATTTAAGTACGTGTCCCTCGCCCCGAAAACAGTTTAAAAAAACAGTGAAGACAGCGAGAATAGGGGCTGTGAGACTCACCTGTGGTTCTTGTTAAGGGATTAATCGAGATTCGGGTTTTCTTGGTGTTGGCCTCGGAATCGAAGGTCTAAAATACGATTAAATAACAAGAAGTATATATATTAAGATCAAGAAATGGGAGAACATAAGGGTTGGAAAGTAGATCTCAAGGTTATATTCTCGGCTTACCTAGTATCAGGATCGGAATTGGAAACAACGGATGCTTGGGAGAGGATTAGTGCAAGTTTGCAGTTCTTTGAAGTGTGTTTTGGGTGATAATTTAGGTTACATATTTATAGGCAAACTCAAGGGAACACAATCCCTTGCTTTAGGGGATTGTAATCTTTTCATATCTAGGGGTAATGATGATAAAGTATGGAAATTATTATTATTTATTTAAGAGTGGAGTAGTGGATAAAAGATTTTGATTTGATTTGGTCAGGACATGCAGGTCTGGGGTTGGTGAGAATAGGGTGGCTGACAGTTGACTTTTCGTGTTACAGTGTGCTTTTTCAGGTACAGTAAAAAGTGGAAAATCTCTGAAACACGCTACTGTTTCCTTTTGGGCGGGAGTAATCTCCTTACGTCTGGAGAATAGACTAAGTGTTCTGCGCGTATTACTTTGTGCGCATAGCTTTCTGCGTGAAGGACATTTCTTTGCTGCGGGTAGGTGCGTGACCTTCTCGCAGTCAGGGACATTGAGTTTCATTTGTAGATTCTCCAGGTGGTCTTGGTATTTCAACATAGTGATCAGTTATGTTGAAGTCAATTCCATCTTGGAGCTTCAGACAAACTAGCTCTCAATGTTCCCGCCATGCGGGGAGGTTAGTTCCCTTCCGCACGCGCATAAACGATTTAGGGTGCACCCGCCTTAGCATCATGCGTGACGGTCAACCCATTAGACATAACGTTAAGGTACATGAAAACATAAAGCCAAAACATTCGCGCATGGCGCATATAACATATGCCCACGCTGGTTCTTAACATGGTGCGCTTGCGCAGGGCGCACATAACAAATGCACGCGCTGACTAACATGGCGCGCTCGCGCAGGGCGCACATAACAAATGCACGCGCTGACTAACATGGCGCGCTCGCGCAGGGCGCACATAACAAATGCACGCGCTGACTAACATGGCGCGCTCGCGCAGGGCGCACATAACAAAATTACCTAATATTTAGGTTGATTACTTGGTTTAAGGGATTGGGAATTTACCGGGTGTCACAAGATGCTCAAGTTATCAATGTAATCTTTGGAGGTTCCGACATATGCAGGACTTCATATTTTGCTGCAAAAAAGCGTGCCAAAGAAAGCAAATTGGAGAATGGTGAAAGGTCTACAACGGTCGAGCAAAAAATCATCTCTTTTGATGAGGATGATCGAGTCAACGTCTAGGATCCTCATCACGACAGTTTAGTCATTACTCTGTTTATTTCTAACCATTATGTTCGTAGGATCCTCATTGATGGCGGGAGTTCAGCCAATACTATCCAGTTAGAAGTGCTCAGAAAAATGAATATTCCAGAGTCAGAATTCATCCCAAGATCCTCAGTCCTTGTAGGATTCAGCGGAGAAACAAAGAACACACTATGGGACATCAAACTCCCCATATATATAGAGGGAGTAAATTCTATTCAAAAATTTTGTTTTATCGATACCTTGTCTTGTTGCAATGTTATTCTTGGCAGGCCTTGGATACACGAAATGAAGGCAGTTCCCTCTACTTACCACAAATGTGTGAAGCTACCTACCCCATGGGGAATAGCGAATATAGAGAGTGACCAGAAAGATGCTAAAGATTGCTATACTTCTTCGATGAAGCCTACAAAAAAGCTAAGGGAAGCATAGCAATTATAGAAAGCAAGAAGAAACGTCATGGAGACTAGGGAGCAAGATTCTAAGGAAGTGATCTTGCACCCTGAGGATCTTGACAGCAAAGTACTAATCGGAGTTGAAATACAAGAATCCATAAAGAAGGATCTAGTATCCTTCTTACAACGAAGAAAATCAACCTTTGTATGGGAACATAAAGATATGAAAGGTATTTCTAAGGATGTTATAACCCATAAACTTGGAATTGATCCTTCTTTTAGGCCTATTCATCAAAAAAGAAGGAAATTTGATCCAGAAAGAAATGCAATCATCCAGGAAGAGGTACAGAAACTATTAAAGGCAGGTATGATTAGGGAGGTAAAGTATCCAAAATGGTTAGCCAATGTGGTTGTAGTTCAAAAGAAAAACGGAAAGTGGAGGGTATGTGTCGATTTTACTGATTTGAATAAGGCATGTCCCAAGGATCCTTTCCCGCTTCCCTACATTGACTCTATAGTGGATGCTACCACAGGGCATAAAAATGTTGACCTTTATGGTTGCTTCATCAGGATTTCAACAAATCCATATGGAACCATGTGATCAAGAGAACACAACATTTATATCCCCTACTGATGTGCCTAAAAGTGGTATAAAAATATTGCAATAAATCAACCTAGTACAACGAGTAATAAAAACCTAGAATACCATAAACCAAACCACTAGCAACAGGCAAGTGAACCTATCGGGTGTAGAATAGCTATGGAAAGTCCGGGAATATCGAACCCTAGAGACACTAATTAAATTAACGAAACTAGATTCTATAAGCTAATATTAATAATTAATAAAATGATTATTTTTGGATTTTTTTATTTATTTTATTTTTAAAGTAATAATTAATTAAACTAATTAATTAAGCTAAAGTGAACTAATAAATTAAACTTAAAATTCAAAGACTTGGATGAAAACCACTAATGAGAAAAACATTACCTAGGCTTGAAATCCTATTTGTGAATCTTTGATGCTTATCAGCTATGGAAACTGTGATGGAACCGGGATCTAAAGATACGACGCCCTAGACATCCTAGTGGATCTCTAATCATTCTCTGGGTGTCACCTACAAGGAATACCTAAGGCCCGTACGACGCAAACCGATTGGTTGGATTACCTCTCAGTCTCTCCAACAATAGTAAAGTACTCTAATGACTAGATCACCTCTCAGTCTCACTAATCACAATGCATCCAGGAGTGTAAGGGACGTAAGGAGTAACCTAAAGATGCTTAAAAAGACTTAGGATAGCAAAAATCAAAAAAAATAAGGGGGAAATCCACTCTCGTGTAATCTATACCCAAACCGCCTAATGAATAAGACAACCCCAACTATCTATTACCTCTCAGTCTCAAGATAGGTAGAACACTTAAAATCTCTAAACCCTCAAATAATAGTTCCTATGGATTATGTCGACTATAAACCATAAACTAGTTATAAACACACAGTAGGTAACCTAATATGCGTCTACACATGAAAGACTTTCACAAAGACACATATGGAACTATTAAATAAAAGTAATTTAATAATAAGTATGCATATTCATCTTAAAAACATCAAAAAGTCTATTTCAATAATATTAGTCCAACACCAATAACCAATAAAACCGACAAGCAAACCAAACTCGACAAATATTCATTCAAAGCCTAGGCAACTAAAAGAGTTTTAGCCAATAATCATGCTCAAGAAAATAAAATATAAAGTTCAATAACTAAGTTCATAATAACCGGTATTAAATCAAACCAGAAATATGATATTTCGCTGACTGTCTTTAAGTAACAAACTTTTGGTTCCTTCCAACTTTGCAATGGCCTTTTTAAAACAAATAATAATGTAATGAATATTTCTGCCACTGTAGACCTCAATTCCCACCTTGGAGGTTCCGAAATTCGTAGAAAATTATATTAACCTTTTTAGATGGCGGCTGCCTTTCGTCTTTTTATATTACCCACCGTAGGGTCTTCCAAGCCGACTTCAACAATCTTTTTTTAGGCTATTCACGTGACTCCATGGGCCTCCATAGTCACAAGGTCATATTCTTCAAAAGTGAATTAATATCAATTTTTCACAATAGCCCCCTCATATTTACTTTCATATTTATTTAATTCTCAAAGTAATTTTCATTAATAGTTTCGTATGACCACTTTAATTGGCGCACAAAACGACGTTTACGAGAATGTGGGGCGTCCAACATAAAGCTTCCATTATGTATCTTTAATGCACCATAACCTGAAATTCAAAAGCATGATTTAAGTACCCACTTTCTTACTAGTAAACTAAAAGAGCTAAATACAAAAATTATGCATGACTTATTCATTCGTTGGTTTCAAGTTTATTAAAAAAATGTTTCATTTTTGCTCATAGTCTCTAGAAACCATTAAACTTGCATGTGATCCAAATATTAATAATATTCAATAAAAACTTGGCTCAAAAGCATCCAAAACGTAGGGAATATTTATATATTTATATCTATATTTTAGACCACATCACCTACGGGCATATATTGTTATATTGCTATGTCGTTTGGTCTTAGAAATGCAGGTGCTACGTATCTAAGACAGGTTAATATGATGTTCAAGGATCAATTAGGAGATACCATGGAAGTCTATATCGATGACATGGTGGTGAAATCAAAGAAGGCGGAAGATCACCTCAAGGATATGGAAGTAGAATTTGACATCCTTGACAAATATAACAGATTTAGGCTATCTTAAATATCAATTCCCCAACGAACATCAAAGAGGTGCAAAGATTAACAGGAAGGGTGGCAGCGTTGAGTAGGTTCATATCAAAATCCTCAGAGAAATGTAAAGATTTCTATGACATCCGGAGGAAAAACAAGAAATTCGAGTGGGACAGAGAAACATGAAGATGCCCTAACCGCTTTAAAGGACTACTTATCCTCGGCCCCCGCTCTGATGAAGCCTATGGCTGGAGAACCCTTGATCCTTTACCTAGCCATCTCTCTCACTGCTTTAAGCGTAGTCCTAGTAAAGGATCACGAGGGTAACCAGCATCCAATTTACTATATAAGTAAAAGTCCTCCGTGATGCAGAATCCAGGTATTCTCACATAGACAAACTTATTCTTGCCCTAATTATGGCTTCAACTAAGTTAAGACATTATTTTGAAACTCATACTATCATTGTAAAAACTAATTATCCTATTAAGAATGTCCTTAGAAAACCAGAAATGTCAAGTAGAATGGCTAAGTGAGCTGTAAAACTGAGTGCTTATGATAGTCAATATGAGCCTAGAAACGCAATCAAGTCACAGGCCCTAGCAGAGTTTGTGGCTGATTTCAGTAGTGACATAAAGGAATAAGCCAATCTTGAAGTTCAACAACTTGAATAAACCAAGGATCCTTAGACACTCTTCACTGATGGAGCCTCGAGCGTTAAAAGAACAGGATTAGGAATACTACTAAAATCGCCATAGGGGGACATACTGCCCAGCTCAATACCTTGTGAGTTCCAGACCACTAACAATGAAGCAGAATACGAGGCACTCATTGCAGGTATACAGCTAGCCAAGGTATGAGAATCAGGTATCTTCAAATTTTTGTACACTCATTATTAATTGCTAATCATTTTAATGGCTCATATGCAATCAAATGTGAAAAGTTAATTAAATATTTAGATATAGTTAAGGATCTTGCGGGATCCTTCGATTATTTAACATTACACAGGTACCGAGAAAAGATTATGCAGGGGCTGATGCCTTAGCAAACCTAGCTTCAACCTTGAAGCTCCCTAAGAATATAAAAATTCCTATTATTCATGTCTTATCTCCGGCAATCGAAGAATATAAGGCATTGGAATTAGATGGGAATATGCTCATAGATCTTAAGGATCATCCTCGGGATCATTCATCTTGGATCCTTCCAATAATGGCGTACATCCAAGGGGGAAAAATCCTGGAAAGCAAAAACCCAGGGCTTTCAAAGCCAAGGTATCACAATATACTATTATACATGATATCCTATACAAGAAATCCCTTGCAGGTCCATACTTAAAATGCATAGAAGAATCCGAGGTCCAAGAAGTGCTAAAGGATTTCAATGAAGGAGATTGTGGCAAACATACAGGGGGGCAGAGCATTATTCTTCAGGATCCTAAGGATTGGATACTTCTGGCCTACTATGAAGGAAGATGCTATGGAATACTCAAGGAAGTGCGATGCTTGTCAGAGGCATGGTAACATTCTACATCAGCCGGCAGAACCCTTATACCCATTGTCTCCTCATGACCATTCATGAAATAGGGGAATGAACATAGTGGGTAAACTCCCTACAGCCCCAGGGGGTAAAGTCTTTATGTTAGCTATCACGGATTATTTCTCTAAATGGATTGAAGCTGAGGCATTTCCTCAAGCCAGAGAGAAGGAAGTTATATCCTTATTAAGCGTAATATTATTACTAGATTTGGTATCCTTCTGAAATTATTTGTGATAACAGTTCCCAATTTATTAGGAAAAGAACTACTAACTTTTGTGACAGCTGGGGAATTAAGATGATCACTTCAACACCAGTCCATCCACAAGCAAATGGCCAAGCAGAATCAAGCAACAAAATCATCATCAGCAACTTGAAGAAGAAGCTTGGAATGAAGAAAGGCAAATGGGTTGAGGAACTACCCTACGTGCTTTGGGCAAATAGGATAACTCCAAAGAATGCCACAGGACAAACACCGTTCTCATTAGTCTTTGGAGCTGAAGCAGTGATCCCTACTGAAATGGTGTATCCAACAGCCAAAACAAGCGTCCGTGATCCTCGGATGAATGAAGAGAATCTTTTCTAAGACCTAGATACTGTGGAATAACTTAGAGATCAAGCAAGATTTAGGATGGCCGCATACCAACAGAAGAGAGCCGGTGCATACAACAAAAACATCAGAATCAGAAGATTTCAAGTTAAGGATTTAGTTCTTCGAAAGGCTTTTCAAAATACAACTAATTCCTGCTGATGGAAAGTTAGCACCCAAATGGGAAGGGCCTTACTTGATTGAATCCGAAGCTGGAAAGGGGGCATATCGTTTAATGAATATGGAAGGTGACATGCTCCCAAGGGCTTGGAATGCAATTCATCTAAAAAAGTATTTTGTTGATCAGAATCCTGGATCCTAGTCAGTTACTTCAATCCAGTACTTAGTAAAACTTTACTTTATGTCTATGTTTATATTAATTATGTTAAGCTTTTGTTTTGTCAAGTATGTCAAGTTTGTAGAAACGCTGAGCAATAGGGCCCTCAAGTGGAAAAAACGGGTTGGCCAACTCTCTCCTAAGTTTAATTGGGCTTGTCCCCAGGTTTATAAGGTCTTCACCTTATCCCATGAATTTAGGGTTTTGACACCCTCGCCTGGAGCGCACGATTATCCGGTATGATTGGAAGCTGTGGGATCGGCTCGTCGCTTTATTGGGCTTGTCCCCATGTTATATTCGGCTTGTCCCCACGTTTTATTGGGCTTGTCACCGAGATGGTTGGATTTAGATCCAACTTTTCTATCTATTCTGTTCTCTTTTGGTTAAATATTTTAACAGTTAAGCAATCCAAGAAGAGAATCTATAAGGATCCAAGATCCTCTATCCTAGCAACACAAAAGACAAAACGGAAACCAAAAGAGTTATATTATCAACTAGCAAACCAAAAGTTGACCAGGGCTTCTCCAGCAACAGGTGGACCATCCACCCGGGTCAAGCCATTACAAGATTATCATATGTTTATGCAGAAATTAAAAAGACAAAGACGGTTAAGACTTCATCCCCAAAAAAATTGAGTATCCCTCCACCCCAACCACCTTTGATAATTGTCTTTAGGATCATCGATCCTGAGAATTACGACTACTATTGTTCGAACATAAACCACCAATAAAACCATTAAAACATCATAAAAAAATGGGCTCCGGCCTTGTCTTCTTATCCATCATCGCCCATTTCCCCACTCATTCCTTCACCACGCTACCATCACCATCACCAACATCCTTGATCCTGGCCTTTAAGACGGCCTTGCCGGCCCCAAACCTTAGCCTGCTCGGTGACCTCCATTACCTGCTCTTGAGCATGGATGTCAGCAAGGGCAAGCCTATCTTCCAAAGTGTCCTTTCGCGCTTGAAGCTCTGCGATCAAAGTGTCCTTCAGAACGATGCCGGTGCGATACTTGGCCAACTCCTTTTCCATGTTGGCTGTAAGGCCCCGGTCCGGTGCCCTACATTGGATGTTGGATTTACTCATACACAGTTCTAAATATCATAGTGAAATAAAACTTTCGCGGAATAACTCAAAACATCAATCAATATGTTAAAAAACAACACATCTTGTCTTAACAAAGGTTAACTTGTCTTAAACATAACATTAAAACTTGATAATCTTTCTTCTCAAGATACCAGCCTTCCAATCCCTACCATGTGTCGTCCTCAAGCCGGCTCCTTTAATCTATTTACCTGCGTAAATACTAAAAGTCAGCTACGCTGAGTGAGTTCTAGTTAATTAACATACATTACATTCACTTACTTACTAATACGCGTTCGGAGATACGTATTAATACTTACATGTTCATCTGTCATTTAAACATACATACATACATACATACATACATACATACATACATACATACATACGTTCATACATTCGTTCGTACTTCATACTGTCTACATACCTCGGATATTATAAGGGTCCAGTCCCTACATACCTCGGATATTATAAAGGTCCAGTCCCTACATACCTTGGATATTGTTAGGGTCCAGTCCCTAGATACCTTGGATATTATAAGGGTCCAGTCCCTCCATACCTTAGATATTATAAGGGTCCAGTCCCTACATACCTTGGATATTATAAGGGTCCAGTTCCTTCATACCTTGGATATTATAAGGGTCCAGTCATTGCATACCTCAGTTATTGTGAGGGCCCGGTGCCCTCTAACATACCATACAATCCTACCTTCGTTACATTTCCTTTCTACTTCCTTCAATCATAACTAATATAATAACTTACATGCAAACTAGTTAAGACATCCATATCATTCACAATTACACGCAAACATATATCTAATATAAACTTACCATTTAAGGTAAGTTTATTAATCCAACGCATCATAGTATGCACACAGCCCCGAAAACATAACACATAAAAAAAGGCTAGAACTCACCAGGATGTTGTTCCTCTCGGAGTTAATTGTAACACTTCTCCTTAGTTGCCCATTTTTATCTGTTTAATAATTTATAGTATTAATTAAATATTTCTAACCTTGTAATTCTTCTAGGTTAGTGAGGTTCCTAACGAATCGCATCGCATGGGAAAACAAATCGTATGGAAACCATGCTCTTGGAAACTATTCTCATGGAAACCATTCTCATGGAAACCATTATCATGGAAACCATTCTCATGGAAACTATTCTCATGAAAACATTTTAAAGCCATATTCCTCCGAGGTCCTTACTTAAGACCCGATTTTACTTTCCTTTCAAATTTCGTGCAAAACCGACTTTGTTTACCCGTCCTTGTAACGAACCGAAAGCTACTCGTTTATCCTAACCAAACCAACTAACCCATTTACTAAAAATTTCATTACTTTATCACTAATCGTGGCACGATCTATCATCCTACCAAGTTTCATGCAAATCCGTACACGAGAAGTAAGCCTTTTTTAATAAAAACCTACTTTTAAGGTTTTTGTTCGAAATCACTCGAATAGCCCAAAACCATATCGAACAAACTCGGAATTGAGTGATTCAAGCGGCCACATGACTGGGTCATCGATCTCTACCAGTGGCGCCTGCTGCTGCCACCAGAATCCGCCGCCATCGTCGCCGGAAAACCCAAACGTTCGCCGAAAATCTTTATTTTCCACTATTACGGTTTTGCTGATAAAAACCGGGCCTCCCAACCTCTGATCGAAGATCCGTCTTGTGGAAATCTTCATTTATATTCTATGAACATTCAGTTAAAATTTGAGTTCGATCCGACGGTTAAATCTCCGGGAATTGTCGGATCTTTGTGGGTTGCTCTCTCAAAAACGGGAATTTGGAGAAGAAGGAGGTTGGAGGTGAGGAGGATTATAATATGAGATGGTGGCTATATTCATAGGAAGGGGGTAGGGTTTCATGTTTAACTTTTCGTATAATGACATTTAATCCCCTCTTACTTTAGATAATTGCACTTATACTATCCATAATTCATTTAAACCCAATTATTTTAAATGCCTCGTGAAACTTGGGATTTTACAAGTCTACCCACCTTATAAGAAGTTTCGTCCTTGAAACCTGCTTAGTCCTTATAAAGGAATACTTCCTGTATTCAAATCCTTTTTTGAATCGTCTTAGCTTTCTGGCTTAGCGGTTTATCCTTCGTCTCATGATCATCGAGTGATGCTCATGAGTTTTAGCAGTCTTTGGTAGCTTGTCCATGAAGTCCTCGATGGTATACTTCCTTATCCTGTCTTAGCAAGTCCGCATCATTTCCTTAAGCATGCTTTTCTTGCTTTCCTTTCACATAGAAACACTACACTTACTATCACAACACTTGGCACTGAATGACCCTTCTGTCCAATCACATCCTTTAGCAATTATACTGATTTGCAATACGCTCAAAACATATTAATTCCATAAAAGGAAACCTTGTCAGTTTCTCCTTAAGGATTTCTCCCTAAAATCCCGTTGTCTATTCTTTAAGATAGAATACCTCATACAATCCTTGAGCACAATCGTTACATAACTTGACGGTGAACTTCTTAAATCACCATTAAATCTCCTTCCATTTGTAGCTCATTACTAAGACATAGGGTTCATGAGTTATAGCTTTCCAAGGTAGCTTGATCATGAAGTCCATCATGATGCATCTTCCGTTTCTTGACTAGTCAAGTCTCATCTTGTCATATGAATCCATTGTTGTCTTCCACTTGCATATCAGGTTGCCTTGATATAAGATAAATATTTATCTAACCCAACTTCCTTTCCAAGCATGTCCTGACCTTGACATTTATTATACTATTATATCGTTACCCTTCTAGATAACTTCCGCTCATGATCACATGATTATCAATCACAACACTAATCATTCGTTTTAAGACTCAATTCATATAAACATAAGTCTAAACCATCTCTACGCCTTCCTTAAATGTCCTTTCGTCTTTTGTCCTTACTTATTGCATCTTTTGATGTGTTACTGCCGGTTCCACCTTCATGACACTTGCGGTTGTTCTTATCCACATAATCAAGGTATCTTGTCCTCCCATAACCTTGCATACCATGAACTCATCTTTACTTGACTTCTACTTAGAGGTTTTACCATCATCAGTATCCGCCTTTATGTAATCGATCTCTTTCCTTTAGAAACCTCGATGTAAGCCGATTATCTAGACTTATGAGCTTATCTAGGATCTGGCCCTGAAGATCTCCGTGACAAGGAATCCTCGACGACCAAATATGATTTTTCACATCTTAAGTATTATCTTCCATATCTTGGTATAATCTGAAAATTCAATCCTTTTTCATCTAGCTTTCATCCTTTATAACCTCTAACTGCGCCTCGTGGATCTCACTCATGAAATCCGAAGTGCTAACTAATTTATAAGACTTAATTGTCACGGTAACTTCTTCACCTTTACGGCTTACTGCGTCAGTGACCATATTGACCTCACCAGGATAATACTTGATTTTACAATCAAAATCCTTTATCAACCCTAACCATCTTCTCTGCCTCCAATTTAGTTCTTACTGCTTGAAGAAGTACTTCAAACTTTTATGATCTGTATAGATGGTATACTTTGGAAACTTAGCATACAGTTTATCTTTCTTCAACGTCTCCAAAACTTTTCTCAAGTGTTTCAGCATGGTCGGACTTATTCCTTGAATAAATCAAAATTATCGTCAATAAGGGCAATGACAGATTTGCCCAACATCGGACAAAATACCCTATCCATCATAACCATAAATGCTGCTAGAGCATTTGTCAATCAAAACGACATCATGAAAAACTTGTATGTCCATATCGCGTCAAAAATGTTGTCTTAGGGATATCTGCCTCTTTCACTTTAAACTGATGATCACCAGATCTTGAGATCTATTTGGAGAACCAACTAGCATCTTGCAACAAATCAAACAGATCGTCAATCCGTAGAAACATATATCTATTATTCACCGTAAGCTTATCTAAGTCACGGTAATCTATACACGTTCTCATACTTCTGTCTTTCTTCTTCACAAACAACACTGGTGCACCCTGTTTTGGGTAAAAATCAACAAGAGTAATTTCATAACCAAATTAGTAAGTGAGGTTTAGGTGCTTGATAGA
Source organism: Bidens hawaiensis (assembly GCF_021521415.1). NCBI lineage: Eukaryota > Viridiplantae > Streptophyta > Magnoliopsida > Asterales > Asteraceae > Bidens > Bidens hawaiensis. The sequence goes on from NW_027502915.1 coordinate 62,599, forward strand.
AATGAACGTAAATGCAATGACACAAGGATTTGTTGTGATAAAAAAACCCGTTATCCTGAGGATAACAAGAAAAAAACCCCGGGCGGTGAAAACTATCACCACCAGTTTATTAATAATCGAAAAAGGTTACAAGTGTTTGGAGCTTTTCTTCTTTAGATCGTGTTTACAGAGTAAGCTATAGCTAGAGTGTAAGTTGTGTGTTATATGATCTAAACAACTCCTATTTATAGTTACAAGAAGGATCACTAGATAATAACTAGCAATAAAGAGCATTAATTGTTAATAAAGAGCATTGATTGTCCTGATTATGATCTTGGAGTGGTTATGTCTTGCATATCATTGTTATAAATGAGTTATAACTTTCTCCAACGTCTACAATCTTTAATGCTTTATTAATTGTTGACTGTTTCTTGTCGTTTGGTGGATACTTGATCCTGAAGTTATCCTGAATATACCGCATTTCAGGATACCAAAAAGTCCCATGTATAATAGTTGCTTAGTGGTCCGAATCTTTAGGAGATCATGTGAAGTTGTATGACTTGGTAAACACCAAAGAAAAGACGGTTGAACTGTTAGTATAATGATATATCAAAGATACTTGTTGCTTGGCAGGATACTGTATCCTGAAGTTATCCTAAACATATCCTTTGCTTAGGATACTGAAAATCCGAGCCCTAACAATTGTCCCCAAAAATAACGGCTGTAAAAAGTGGTTTACAGCTGTTGATTTTTTGAATCTCGAATTCTTAACCCGATCATTATCCAGGTAAATTTCTTTCTCTCTTTGCTCTTCATCTTCAACACCATGAGTAAAAAACTCAACCTTTTTGTCATCAAGTCCAGGCTCAAGAGACTAAGACTGCTGGGTTGGAGATTCTCTTTTGGGACATAACTTTTTGGAAGAAGGTGCTGGCGGAGTTGACTGGAGAGAGCATGGAGGAAGCAGGCCCGAACGGAGCGGAGAAGGTAGCGGAGCAAGCTGTGGAGGTGGCGATCAAGGATGCGGTGAACGAGATTGGTGATGAAGCACAACTGGGCAATGAAGGCGGAAAAGACAAGGTCTGAGCCTAGTTTTTTAGGTATGTTTGTTTGTGGTTCTGATGTTGGTTTGTAATGGCTTGTTGAACAATTTACTTTTCTGTCTTTTAACAAGGATGCTTTAGGATATATGGGTGGAGGGATCTTGACTTTTCAAGATAAAACCCATGTTATCTTGATTTTTTGAACATCTAGTAATGCTTGGGTGGAAGGATCCTCCACTTGTTGAAGATGAAGCCCTTGCATTGTCTTTTTATTCATCTGTACTTAATGTTAGTAAAAACATAACCTTTTGGTTTTATCATTGTGTTCTATTTGTCATTTTGAATAACTTGTCTGAGTATGTTTTCGTTAGAATATATCTATATGAATCATTAATTATGTTTGAAGATAATGTATCCTAGACACATTTCTTGAATTCATCCTACTTCAGAATAAAATACTTTAAAGATTATATATGTTTTGGATCTTTATTACGTATTTAGACAAAACATCTTTAAGGATTATGTATCCTTAAATCTTGTGTAAATGTGAATCGTCACAATTGAACCAAAAAATTACACTTTGAAAGACAAAAATATGTAAAAAGACTAGGTGTAAACTAAACCAAAAGATTATGTCTTGAAAGACAAAACATGTAAAAAAAGACTAAGTATAAAGAGTACCTTTGTAGAGAACATTTATAAACTTAATAAGCTTACATATGATGTCCCCAGCTATTGACCCTTTTCCGTATCATGCCTTTGGATTTTGCTAAGTTAAGCACAACTTAGTGATATTTTTACACTTAGAGATCTGGCCAATCTTCGATCTGTCAAAACAAAGTTAGATAGTTCGGGCGATAAAGCCTTATTACTGGCGATAAAGCTTTTTTACTGGCGAAAAGGCCTTTATTTGAGAGACATGAAAATGTCTAAACCTTAGATAAAACTGGGGAAAGTCCCAAACGTGAG
>NW_027502916.1:0-31127 GCF_021521415.1 Bidens hawaiensis
CTGGATTACCGCCAACCAGACAGGTCGAATTCAGAATCGATTTAATGTCCCAAGCTGGCCCTGTTGCTAAAGCACCCTACCGACTTGCACCGTCCGAGATGCAAGAATTATCCAATCAGTTACAAGAATTGTTGGATAAGATTTTATACGACCTAGTTAGTCACCCTGGGGTGCACCAGTTTTAATTGGGAAATGAAGGACGGAAGTGTTAGGATATGTGTTGATTAGAGAGAATTGAATAAAGTGACGATCAAGAATAGGTATTCACTTCTTCGAAGTAAATGATCTGTTTAACCAACTGCAAAGGGCGAGTTATCTTTAGAAAATTGATCTTATATATAGTTATCACCAAATGAAAAATCCAAGAGGAGGACGTTGTAGCAACAGCGTTGCGGACTCGCTACGGCCATTATGAATTCTTATTCATGCCGTTCGGGTTAACAAATGCGCAGGCAGTATTCATGGAACTCATGAATCGAGTCTGTAAACCTTACTTTGGCAAATTTTTCATAGCATTCATTGATGATATTTTGATATATTCGCAACGTAAAGAAGAGCACGAACGACGATTAAGGAAAATTGTGGAAGTGTTAAAGCAAGAAGAGCTATACGCGAAGTTTTCAAAATGTGATTTTGAATAAAGAAGGCATAATCCCTTGGTCAGGTTGTAAAGCAACAAAGATTTCACAAAGATCCAAATAAGATAGAAACCATTAAAATTGTGCCAAGCGCCGATTTTAAGTCTCCCCGATGGAGACGATGGTTTTGTCGCGTATTGTGACGCATCGCGTAAAGGGTTAGGATGCGTGTCGATGCAGTATATTAAGGTTATAGCCTATGCTTCCCGACAGTTAAAAGTACACGAGTAAAATTACACTACTCACGACTTAGAACTGGGAGCGGTTATCTACGCACTTAAAATGTGGAGACATTGTCTCTACGATACGAAGTGCACCATCTTCACCGATCATAAAAGTTTGCAGCACATATTTGATCAGAAGGAACTGAATATGAGGCAACGAAGATGGGTCGAGTTGTTAAGCGATTATGACTGTGACATCCGTTATCACCCTGGCAAGGCTAACGTCGTAGCCGATGCCTTGAGTAAGAAAGATCAGGTTAAGCCATTGCGAGTGCGAGTGCTGGGGATGATAGTCCAGTCGAACCTTCGAACCTGATTCGAGTCGCTCAACATGAGGCGTTGAGGAGAATTGGAAAAGAAGGAATCTTACGGCAATGAGGAGAATTTTACGGCAATGAGGAGAGGAACAATTGGAAAAGAAGGAATCTTACGGCAATGAGGAGAATTTCGAACAGCGCGTGGACTAAATTCTCTACTTCAAAAATCGGGTTTGGATCCCGACCCTCCATGACCTTCGTGACTTAATCATTGACGAAGCGCATAGATCGAAATAATCCATACATCCGGGATCGGATTTGACTATTGATGATACGGATATCTGAAAGGATTTTTATTAATGGTCGAGTTTGGAGAAAGATATGGTTACGTGTGTTGGTGAATATTGAGTTATGCAAGAGATAAGGCTGCACATCGAAAACCCTAGGGAACGCCACAACGACAGAAAAATCGCCAATGATAGTGGGAATAAATTACAATGAATTCTTGCCCAAATTCCTGATGGTGAAATGGTATCTCGTCGTGGAGTGCCATTTTCAATTATCTCAGATCAAAATAGTCATCCTACTTCCATTATTGGGAGGCGGGGAAGGAAGCATCGAGAGCTTGAAGCTTTTTATGGGTGAAGTAATTATCACCAATTTGTTAAATTGAAAATGGGCGTCAATCAAGCCATAAGATTTGAATTGATTAGAGAAACAACCAATCGGATTTATAATATTTAAGACAAGTTGAAAGCAGCGCGTGATTGGCAAAGGGTTTATGCCAACGTTCAAAGGAAACCATTGTCCCTGAATAGAGGTGACAAGGCATTTTAAGGCATCACCTTAGAGAGAGGTGATATGAGGTTTGGCAAAACCGAAAATAGCTTCTTAATAAATTGGACCCCATGAGAACTATCTCCATGGTTGGTCATTTAGTTTATCGATTAAAGTACTCTAGGGGCTAAGTACTATACAGGATATTTTGCCATGTATACTGTTTGAAAAGTGCCTAAACGATGAGGCAACGAAAGTACTAGTAATAGAGGTACTCATAGAAGACATGCTTGATATCATAACTAATTCCGTAGAGATAGTAGACGGGAAAAACTAAACAGTTTGGACATACCAAGCTTTATTAATTAAGATTAAGTGGAATTCACAGCGAGGACCAGATTATACTTGGTAACGCGAGGGTGAATTCTGAAGGAAAAACCCCCCACCTTTCTCTCGAAAGGAGATAGAGGGCGTGTAAAATTTCGAGGACGAAATTTCTTAACGGGGGGAGAATGTAACGATTCCGACGAAACCAGGTATACCCTAACCGGTAGACGTTAGTTACGTCATATGTAATGTCGGGTACATGAGTTACCGTGGTAATCATACGAGAATACATGGTTCGTTGAATTGATTGTACGTGAATAAATAATTCACTGTATTGAATATGCGATCGATCGATCGATAGTTATTGAAACCCGAATGAATCGAGGGTTCAATTATGGACGAAATATATAATATTTAGTGATGTTACGAAGTATTAAAGCTTCGGGATAAGTGGATTAAAGCACAGAAAAAGGATTTCGATTTAATAGTACGTCGGTACGTTAAACGAAACCTTTAATACCAAACCGAGCAAGAGATGATCGATCAAGCCGAAAAAGATGCGCGATAATTAATGATATGATGTTTTAAGTTAATGAAAGTCATGGTTTAGGTTTTTGAAGTTTTTAAATCGGTTTTATATAAATTTCATTTTTAAGCCGAAAAACGACCGTTTTAACCCCGTTTTAAGCCGAATTAAACGTTTAACCGAAAAACGAACTGAACCAGATTATCCAAAACATTATCCGGATTACGAGAATCCAAATGAGTGGCCAAGAATGAAGAGGTGGGTCCCACCCCACCCCCACATAATTCCGATCGGCCTCAATGGGGCTAACCCCATTTCATTTTTCTTTTTTTCATCCAACAATCCAACAATCCTTCAAACCTCTCAACCTCATGATCAAAAACCCGAGCTTTTGGAGCAAGAAAACAAGGTAAAGAATCGAGTTAATCACGTTTCCATCTTCGTTTCTTGAGTTTAATTGCAAGAAAATGAGGTTTCAAAGATGAAAACCGATTCTTGCATGATCAAGTGATGTATACGGGTTATACAAGGGATCTTGGTCCAAGAAAGGAGTTAAACGAATCAAAAACGATTTTTTACGGTTAAATCTTTATTTTTGGAATCATAACCGAAACCATGAAATAAATGGCTTGATCGTGAGTGTAACTTGCTTGGTATTGTGGTATGTTGTTTGTAGGCTCTGTATTTAGTGGTGGATAAGGCGGAAAGACGAGTTTGTAGCTTGTAGTGGCGGAAAACGAAAGGTATATTCGGTTATGTTCGGTTTTGGGAAATTTGGACAGATTGTTGATGCTTTAGAGTTAGGTCATGAAATTTTACAGAGGTGTTAAACACATGAAAATATGAGTTCTGTGAAGATTTGGTAATTTTTGGACAAAGGACGAATATTTGGTGAATTTAATGCTCGGTTTTGGCCAAAAATGGTGAAAAATAGTTAAATATCATGAAAAATTCTGGAAAATTGTAGATAAGCTTTTCATATCATGTATAAGTCACACACAAAATTTGAGGTCCCTTGGAGAAGTCTAAGTAGGCTTTTCGGTTAAACAAGTTCTAGGGATTTCTAGCTCGGTTTTAGTGAAAATGGCACGTAAAAGGGGATTTTGGTTCTGGAAAAATTACAGGGGACTATGTAGATGGCAGGGGACATCCAGGAAAAATTTGGGATTTTTCTAAGATCGTTTGGTATTTACGACATATTTAGTGTTTAAATGGTGTTTAAAAATAGATAAATAAATTTTAAATATAGAAATTTATTCTGGAAATATTTTTATAAAATTCCCCACTGTCAAGAAGTGGTTTGTGCAAAATTTCGAGATCCGAGATTAAACGGATAATTATTTGTGCTAATTATCAAACTTTTAAAGTTAAAACGCGTAAACCGGTGAAGTTTGCTTAAGCGAGCTGACTGGTGTATAAAAACCCTAAAAATGGACTATTTTCATATAATTGAGTTAAACAAGTAAAAATGAATCATCCAAAAATAATTCGGATGATTTGGGTATTTTTAACCGATTTAACAGTTTCCGGTACGCCAAAGACGGAAACGGGTCCCGTGGTCAATCGGGGCGTCTAAACCGAGTACTAATTTCACCACTTTAATTAAATTATCAGTCAACAACTATTTTCGGGTCGTGTGTGACCAAACTCATTTTGAAACATAAAATTGGATAACCGTGCTAGGCACGCAAAACGGGGAAAACAAGCTATTAGAAAATTTGACTGTTGAACTCTAAACGACATCACGATCTGAGTCCGGAAAAGTGTTTTAGGGTTAACCTTGCCCCCAGAACGGGTACAGTGCTGGGTTAACAGTGTCCCCAGATGTACCAGTTAACTTGGTTAAAGTTATATTAATAATGAGTGTATAGTAACGATCGTAGGGATCATATTACAGATTGGACGTGTTAACTGATAATGATTGTTGTTACCTGCTTGCATGTGCTAAGGTGAGTTCACGAGCCCCTTTTTCTGGATTGTTTTCAAATATCTTCCCGGGGCGGAAAGCATGTTACTATTGAAATGTTTAAATACATACTGAACGCATGGATTTGCGTGTATTTATAAATATTTGATTGTACGGGAATCGTACGGAATGGGTACAGGACTGGGTTAACATTGTCCCCAGAGTGAGTACAGTACTGGGTTAACAGTGTCCCCAGGGGTTCCTAGAAGTGTTTCTGGGTTAACATTGTCCCCAGAGTGAGTACAGTACTGGGTTAACAGTGTCCCCAGATAATATTATATTATGATATGGATTTATCATGGTTTACTAAAATTGTGAAACTCACCAACTATTCGTAGTTGACCCGTTTTCTCACATGCTTTTCAGGTACAATTAAGATGAAGTGACTGCTTACGTGCTAAGTGCTTGATGTGTGTAAGATTTGCGTGCAGGATGTTAGGATACATTATAACAAATAGAATTGTGTACCGTATTGTATGATGCGTGTATCACCTAGACGGTAATGAAATACAAGATAATGTAATTTGAAGTATATTAATGCATTCAGTTTTCTTTATAAACAATGTGGTTGATATCAGAGGTGTCTGTCGCATCCCGTTTACGTTTCCGCTGCGGTTACGGGGTGTTACACTATCATCTTTGCCTTCTTCAACCATTCCTCGGTTGGAACTATGGACTGTCTCTTGTCCATCGATACTAGACTTTTCTCCAAATCTTGTATGGTCCGCTACACCACGAAAGTTTTCGCCTCTGCGAATGAAAGTGGGATTGTTTCCTTGTCCCGGCTTGATGCTTCTTCAGACTGTATCGCATCACCATCGTCTTCATGATAAAGGATCGAATCTTCAACAAGCTCTGATACCAATTGTTGGATATCAAGAATCCTCAAAACACATGTTTGATTGAATGATGAGAATGAAAGATTAGTGATAATGAAAAATATAAAACGACCTGTGATTGTGATAAACAAAGTATATATAAACAGAAGATTATCTTATTAACGAACTGAGCTATTTACAACAATCAGGGGCCCTATTTATACACAACAACCTTGATGGTTAAATAATTGTAACCCTAATTGACATCGTTACAGAAATATGAATTAACATAAATGATCCTTGTTCTTTCGACTTTACTAATAATACAACAATTACACAATTACATAACAGACCCTTTATAATTAATTTCAACAAACACAAATACCTCTAAGATCCTTTTTTTTCACGCAACGCCCCTTTTTGCTCCACGGACCCATTCATGATCCTCGACTTCTTGTAACCGATAAGAAAAATAAACTCTACTAGCGTCTTCCTTATTCTAAAGCCTATTAGTTAGGATCATCATTATGATGATCACTCGATCTAATTAGAAAGAACCACTCTGATTCTTGAGCCTATTAGTTACAATCATTATCATGATGATCACTCTAAGTAGAAAGAACCACTCTAATTCTATTGTTTAGCTTAACTTTTATCAACTTAATACAGAGTTAAGGAGAATAGCTTAATATCTTATTTTGGATTACAAATATTATTATTATTATTATTAATGTTTTCATAGTTGATTAATATTATCGGCTATTTGCCCAATCTCAAACAGCCAAATCAATTCAAAAAAAAATCTAATTGACTTATGGGTTTTAAAGAACAAACACTCACTAAAAGTCCAAGCATAAAATTAAATATTAATGATGTAACTACATAATACAGAGCACGATTGTGATCTTTACTTGTTTCAAAACAAAACACATACAAGAAGACAGACGTTATACATAACATAATTTAACCATAGACAAACAAAACATTAAAGCTAATTTCAAGGTTTATATTTTTGAAGCATCATGTAAAAGTTCACTAGGGTTTCAGTGTTGGGGATTGCATCCTTAAAGGCTTCATGCGTCCATATACGCTTTGTCCATTCAAGCAGTTTCGGGGTTCTAACCTCATCAAGCACCTTGAACTCGTTGCGTTTTTCAGAAAACTTTATCCAACCCAAAAAACATCCAAGAACAACATCTAAATATCCCGCATCATCTCCGCCAAAATAAGCCTTCCCATTGCTAAACTTCACAAATGATTCTTCTAAGAATTGGGATGCTTCAATTATTTGTTTTTTTATCGCTTCTTTTCCTTCTTCCGAATGTATTCTTTTCATCTCCGTAAACAAGGGGAAAAACTGCACACAAATTGCCAGTCATAAGATACGTTATATGTTACCTGCACGCCTAGTTTTAAATTATTTAACCATATATATTAATGTTTATGGACTATGGTGACTACTAATAACAATACATACGGGAACTTATAAATTAATTACGTGAATACCAGTGTATGCTAGGAACTTATAAGTTGATTACGTGAATCACAGTACTTGCCACATGGATTATGTTGTGTTTCTTAAAATTTCTCATTGCTTACGTTGCAGTAATATGACATTACATTTTACATTAACTGACCTTTCCACAATACTGAATTAAGAGGTAATATTTATTATTATTACTATTATCATTATGAGAGAAATTGAAATAAGCGCACACTATATAAAATAGGAGGGTACGTGCTATATACCACCTGGCATTATTCTGATTTCTGGATAACTTACAAGAGCCACTGGTTATCTCCAGAAGCATCATCTCTTTTTATATGGTATTCAACTATTCATATTTACGAAGGTATTTACTAATGACACTTAGTTTAAAGGTAATATTTATTATTATTTTTTATTATTACTATTATTGTGAGGGAAATTGAAATAGGCGCACACTTTATAAAAAGGAGGATAAGTGCTATAACCACCATGGCATTATTTCGATCTCTGGATAACTTACAAGAGCCACTGGTTATCTCTAGAAACACCATCTCTGGTTATCTCTAGAAACACCATCTCTTTTTATATGGTATTCAACTATTCATATTTACGAGGGTATTTACTAACAAGAACAAATTATAAACCTTGTATCTGTAGCAATGTAGACCGATTTTTAAAACAAAATATAAACAAAGTTAAGATAATTTCAAATTAAAATCATATTTGATGATTTTGACATGTTTAAATAAGAGGAAACACTATAAAATAGTAATACAGTTTTAAGTTTTTTCTAATTAATTCACTCATATTTTATTTTGTCAACGTTAGGTCGCTCTACTTTCAGTTTATCTTAATAAAATCACTTAACTTTTGATTTGTGTTCTAAAACGTGAACGATAACTACTATATTATCGCAAGTGATGCATTTACCAGTAAAAAAACATTAGTTTTAATAACGTTTTAGCTCTTTTTAAAGATGTAAAATGAAAGTTGAGTGACCTAATTGATCTAAAATTAAAAGTTGAGAATTAGTTGACATAAAATAAAAACTTAAGTGAACTAATTAAGACAAAATAAAATATGAATGACTTAATTAAAACAAACTTGAAGCTGGATTACAACACGTTACCCCTTATTTAAAACATGTCAAACCTTTCAATTCAACCTATTAAGTTAAGGGATATAACAAGTTGACCTGTTAATTAGTCTATGTAACTTAAATCCTTTTTTACACGGATCAACTGAATTAAGATGCTCATCAACCACTTAATCCATTTTGACACACACATTTAGGTAAACACCATCATGTAAGGATTAAACATTTTGACACAGTTAAACATACGAGTTTTGTTCAAGTTGGAAAGTTGGAAAAAAAATCATGTTAAATGCTTTTGAAAATGAAATTGCACAATTGGTGACATACCGTAGTATCGATGTAGTTAGCCCAAAAACGGTTATGAGCCCGTTCAAAAGGGTCCGAGGGGAGGATCTGGTGGACATCCGGATAGATTTCATCGAGGTACTCGATTATGATAAGAGACTCTGCAAGTGGTGGTTTGTTTTCATGAAAAAGAACAGGGACTTTTGTATAAGCTGGGTTCGATGTCAATAGAAGCTCACTTTTGCAAAATAGATTTTCTTCTATGAATTCATATTCAATAGACTTTAGGTTGAGGACGAATTGAACCCGGTTCACAAACGGACTTGCCGCTGTTCCAAGAAGCTTAATTTCACTGCTCTTTCCCATTGTAAGATACAACTGTATGATTGTAAGATATGATGTATGTATTGAGGAACATGCTTTGCCTATTTATACGAAGAAATAACTACATTTTCCCCCACTAACATCTACCAAAATGACAAAACTGGCCATGCATATGTTAAAATTACATTCTGTATAAGTTTTGGACCTTTTTCAACTTTGATTCATAAGATTTGTACCCTTGTACAGTTTTAAGTATGAATACATACATATATATATATATCTATATATATATATATATATATATGTGTGTGTGGGGGGAGGGTTTAACAAGTATATTTTTTTGAAAAATTATCGTTTTATAGTAAACAAGTTTCAAGTTTTTTCTAATTAAAACATTTGATCAAATTTATTTCAATTAAGTCACTTAATTTTTAATGTGTTTCAGTTAGATCACACAACTTCTAATGTGCATTAGTTAGGTCACTCAACTTTCAGTGAATATTTTCATAATATGTTTTTTTACCTTCATATAAAATGTGTCGAATATAAAATAAATGTTGATAAATAATTAAATTGTCATTAAAACTATATTTTTTTTAGTTTTTTTAAGAGTAAAGTGCCATTTTCGTTCTTATAGTTTGACAAATAATGCGATTTTAGTCCAAAAAGTTTATATTTTGCGTATGAACCCTCCACGTTTACCAGTTCCTGCCAATTACATTCAAATCGCTAACCTCGTTAAATTTTATCGTGAAGTCAGGGGTATACATGTCTTTTCACTCTTTATTTATTATAATACTTATTTCAGGGAACTGCGGTTTTCGTCCCTCTAGTTTGTCCAAATCTGCAGTTTTAGTCCAGTAGTTTCAAATTTGCAATTTTCTTTCATATGGTTTTATTTCACTTGCAGTTAAACCTGAATTCCTTAATCTCGTTAAGTATGGTCGTTAACCAATTTGCGTGCCCATCATGTGACGATCAGTTTAGTCGTTTTTCTCCCCAAATAAATCTCAGTCCTAATTCGCAACCCCCCTCACGTGAGGGGCTGGGGTGTATTTGGGGAAAAAGGAACCAAGCTGCCCCTCACGTGAAGGGCATACTGATGGGTTTAACGACCAGACTTAACGAGATTATGGAATTCGAGTTTAATTGCAAGTGAAATAAAACCATAAGGAAGAAAATTGCAATTTTGAAACTATTGGACTAAAACTGCAGATTTGGACATACCAGAGGGACAAAAACCGCAGTTTACTGAAATAAGTATTATAATAAAGAAAGAGTGAAAAGACATGTATACCCTTGACTTAACGATAAAATTTAATGGGGTTAGTGATTTGGATGTAATTGGCAGGAACTGGGAAACGTGGAGGGTCCATATGCAAGAAATAAATTTTTGAACTAAATTCGCATTATTTACCAAACCATAAAGATGAAAATGGTACTTTACTCTTTTTTTTTATTAACAAATATTATCACTTATAGTAATATAGTGGTTGTCCTCATTGTTTTAGAATACTCCTTTAAAGTTAAGAGACTAAATTAAGAAAATATCATATAAGTGATATAACTAAGTAATTATATATATATATATATATATATATATATATATATGATTGATTTCTTTTGAGAACCGCTTTGAGTTTTAAGAACTCGAAAGAATTTAACGTAACAATTTTTTTTTTTGAATTTTTTTACACATGTGTAATAAGTAAGTGTAAGTGATGTACAAAAAATTACGGTATTTTTTTACACACCGAATCGACTTATTACACATGTGTAACTAACAGTTAAACTTGTGTAATCATCAAAAATACTTACTCTCTTCTGCTTCATTTTTTAATTTTATTTAATCTCAGCCACATATTTCATGTCATTTAATTAAATGTGTGATTCAAATTTGAGTTCTTAAAGTTCTTACAACTCAAAATAGTTCTCAAAATATCTCTCCCCTATATATATATATGTGTGTGTGTGTGTATAAGGGAAATGAGTTATAAGAATTTTAAAAACTTAATATGGATCACATATTTAATTAAATTGGTATAAAATATGTGACTGAGATTAAATCTAATTAAAAATAAATCAGGAGAGAGAATAAAGATTTGTAATGGTTACACAAGTTTAAATGTTAGTTACACATGTGTAATAAGTCGATTCGGTGTGTAAAAAAATAGTGTAATTTTTTTTATGTTACATACCTTACGTATGACATATGTGTAATAAAATTATTATATTGAGTTCTTTCAAGTTCTTAAAACTCAAAATGGTAATATATAATATATATATATATATATATATATATATATATATATATAATCCTTGTTATTTGGTTATATATAGTATGTTATACAAATTTGCCAGATCCTTAGGGGTAATACTCGTAAATACTCCATCTTCTGGAAGCTTTTGCATGGCCTAGAGGCCCTGGATGATTCAAGAATTTAACGGGCAGTACTAGAACATCAATGTGCAATCAAACACGTAGTGTAACTTGTCGGCCAACTTGCAGAGTTGCATGCCACCGGTTTCAAACGAAGAACAATTAATTGGTAATCTACAAATCTTAAATGCACCATCATCGTTTTTATTTAACTTTTTATATTATTATTATATTCTGTAATAAATTTTAATTTCATAATATGATATTTGCTAACATTGTGGGACTAGCTATCGTACGTGGTACAGTGAGAGCTTTTTATACGAAAGGTCTTAGGTTCAATCTCAAATAATAAGGAAATTTGATGTAATTTAGAACTAAAAGTTATATTATATCTACCATAACAATTATACTTGGTAACAAAAGTCTTACAAACAACTAGGTTAGTAATAAGGTCCGTAGAGGCGTAGAGAATGATATGTAGGCAATCCATATTATAGAGATATAGAGTTGATTCTTGGGAGATCCTTAGCTTCAAAACTAAAACTATACGTATATTAGACAGTTTAATAGAAAACACACATATAGTTAAACACATGAACTCTATTCGACAGGTAAATTATAAATAAATAAATAGGTAATAATAATAATAATAATAATAATAATAATAATTATTATTATTATTATTATTATTATTATTACTATTTAAATAAAGTGGTTTTAACAATAATAATAATAATTGTAATTTAATAGGATTTATAATATTTAGTACTAAAACGATAGGTAAGTAAGTAAGTTAGTAAATAAGTAAATAAATTAATTAATAAAACGATATTAAATCCCAAGACATAGCCTCACCGAAACTATATATTCCTCTAAAAATTATTAACATTAATCAATAATTTTATGTTTCCAATGAAATATTCTCTTTAAACATATTTTAAAAGAGGTGTAAGTCTTGTAAATAATACATAAACTCTTATTGTATGTCAATTTGGGTACACCTATCTCTCATCTCCCTCTATATAAGGTTTTCCACTAATCTAATGTGAGTCATCCATATCTCTTCTTTACATGTCTGTACCATCTCGATATTTCACATCTCATCATATGTAGTATAATAGTCATCCATAATCTTTTTTCAAAAACTGTTGTTTCTTATTCGGTCCAACCTTGTGTGCCAACATATCAATGTTAGCATCTTCATCTCCGATCCCCCCAACTTAAGCTCATGTATCTTTTTGATAGTCCTACAATATGTTTTATATAATATCGCGGGTCTAATCACAGTCATATAAGTATTTCCCCTTTAGTTGGAACCTATTCATGCACAAAAATCATGTAACTTCTCTCCATCAACACCATCCTACATTCCTACTTGGGTGTGGCGAGTCACAACACTATCAATATCCCCCATCGCTTTATAGAAATGATTCACCACTTGGCCTTCGATGGTGATGTGAACGTCCTCATTGACATTCATCCCATTAAAGTGACAATGAATATACTTTGTCATAATAAGCAACCAATTCCTACACCCTTTCTCTCTAAAACTGATCATTACTCCTCTACCTTATGTTAAGATCATGTTTACTCTCAAAAACTATCACAATATCATCTACAAAAATCATGCACCACACAAAAACTATCTCCTGTATTAAATCTGACATCTCGTCCAAAAATACTGCAAAAGAAACGGGTTCAACACTGGCATTTGATGACGTCCTACCTCCCAGGTAAAGAAGGCATTATCCCCAACAAGCACACATACACTTGTTTTAATCATGACGAGCATAACCCTAATTTTTTCGACATATTTATTGGGGATGCCTCTACCTTCAAGGCTATGTAGTGGTCGTGGCACACCAAATTAGGATACTTAATCAAAGTTAAATATATGATAAGAGTAAATTTCTGGTTTCTTTTAGCCCCGTTGGTTTGAGTTCCATAGCCCTTTCAAGCCCCCCCCACCCCCACCGAAACATATTTCGTCCACTACTTCCCATTTAACAACACATGTGTTCCTCACATGAGAGACAAACTGGTGTTTATTAAAGTAATATCACAAAATAAAATTACCGTCACTTGAATTACACATTATATCACTTTTCCGTTAAACACTAACAAGGATTAACAGTGGGAGGTTAAACAATTAGCCTTCTCATATATATTTGGAGTAAGTTTGCAAAATTTAAAAATTTCCACATAAACCATTTGTACATTCTTCAATAACTATAACTATTTTTATAATAACTAAATTAAATATAGAGAAATATGCAATTTACCTCCCTGTTTTACTCCGACGGGTTTTTTTGGCTCCTTTCCGTTAGTTGACCGTCGTTGACTGACAGATGCCAAGGGCATTTTGGTAATATCTTAATAATAATAATAGTAATAATAATAATCATCATCATTCATATCATCCTTATCTGAATGTACAGAAGTTCAAGAAATTACAATTATACTTACAGCAACATAAAATTTCATATCCATCCATAACAATTCATTTTTCATCTGAATCTCATTATCATCCTCATATCCATAACATAAACCACTTTGAAACTATCAAACTTTCAACCCTTTCCAACTAGTGAGTTTAGGGTTTTAAGATTCTGAAATCAAGATTGTAAATTGAAGAAATTAGGAAGACGTGGTAGTGGGTGTGGCGGCGATGGCTCCATGGTGGTGTAGGAGACCTGCTCGTTTTTCCGAAAACAGGAAGACGATGGTGGTGGCGCCGGCTAGGTTTACCACCAGCATGAACTGTTACCGGATGAAGATGGTGGTGGTGGCAGCGGCTAGGGTTCCGGCAACAGGAAGACGGTGGTGGTGGTGGCGGTTAGGGTTTCCGGGTCACCTCCGTCCAAATTCAAATCCTTCTTGAACTTCTGGCAACGTATTCTTGATTTTCCGGCGGTCACCTTCGTCGGAATTATGTTTTAGGGTTTGGGGTTTATGTGTTTAGGGTTTCCGAGTATGGTGAAGGGGGTATGTTGGTGGTGGTGTGAGTATGATGATGATGAAGATCTAGGTTTGGTGTTGTATGATGATGATGATGAAGATCTAGGTTTGATGATAGTGAAGATATGGGTAGATGATGAAGGTATGGGTAGATGATGAAGATTTGTTGTTACAGTTATTATTATTATAAAAGGGCATAATGGTAACTTCACTAAGTCAACAGAAAGTCAACTAATGGTAGGAGCCAAAAAAACCTGTCGGAGAAACACAGGTGCGCAACATGCGCAAATTCTTTTTCAGTGGTCAATCCATCTCCCTAAAATATAACCCAGGGAGGCAAATTGCAGATTTCTTTTAAATATATAACTATCTTTATCATACTTTCATAAATAATAAATTAATAGTGCATACTATATTGTTGAGTTCTCATTATTTTATAAAAGTAACTATTAGTTAAGATAAGATGTTTAATGACTTTGCTTTTTAAAGTATTCAATTATCTAATGACCACTCTTTTAATTAAAGTCAAAAGACTTCTAAATGAGATTATCATTACATTTTGTTGCATTTAAGACATTTGTTGGTGAAGAAATTTTCTTTATCCTTCGGTTCATATTTAAAAAATTGAGGTAAAGGTACAAAGTTAGTTGATGGACGGCAAATAAAAAACAAAAGTTGTTGATCTAATTAAATTTGGCATTTGGTATCGAAGTTGATGATCATAATCAACTTTGTTCCTCTATACATATTGTAAGTATATTTTTATACGTTTAACTGGACACACACACGCACACACCCATAGACTGTTCGTACATGGTCCGCAGCTGATCGAATAAGTTAGGTGTAGTTTAGTCTTTTTGCCACATTGTTATATGACCCATTCGTTATGGATTTTATAGAGAATGGGGTCCATTCGTTAGACTAGCTGCTCATTCATTAAAGTGTGAGCTCATTGTGACATTCCCATCATAATGCGTTTTGGGTGCTTAATGGTAGTGGATGAGAGGAGAACTCCACAGTTAAACATGCTTAGGTGGGGGTAGTATTAGAATGGGTGACTTTTGGGGAAGGCTCCACCTGAGCAACCAAAAGCAAATCCGTGAGACGACGGTGGTACATCCCGGCAAAAGCGGACAATATTATGGTGCGGCGGTAGCTGGGCTGTTACACTCATATGCTAAGGGAGTAGCGTATAAAGGGTCTTTCAATATTTAAGGATGCCCATTCGCTATAAAATGTAGAGAGAGCTCATTCGTTAATGGGATCATCCCATTCGTTAGTGATCTTTACGAATGGGGTTTGGGTGTATTTATAAGCCGGTGCTATTCACATGAGCTAAGGGATCCATGTCTAATGTGTTAATGTAACGTTACCATGTCGGTTTCTCTATAGACTTAACGTATGTAATGTATGAATCCTTTAATGTATCAATAAAGTATTGATAACGTAATCATCTCATGTATGTATCATGTTATCCGATTAGATCCTGCAAGAGGATTAAACGGTTTCCTTAATTGGTATCAGAGCGAAAAGTGCTCTTGATACGTACCGGTTTTGTTGTAATTTTGATCTGAGATGATGTTCATCGCGTTCTTCTTGTTTTGGTACTGTCTGATCAAAATTAACAATGAATTCGTAGATAGTTATTGAAATTGTAGGCCGATTTGTGTTCCTGGATGAAAACCGAACCTTCGACACGTATGTTGGTGGATTAGTTTCCAGATTTGAAGGTTAATTAGTTTAATCTACCATTGACGACATGGTTACTATTAGATCTGAATTCATGATGATTCAGAGTGTTATTGATGAAATTGATGATTGCATTAAGTTCATAATGTATACTTGAAGCTTCATTAAAGATATGCGATGATAATTTGAAGAATTGATGAAGATTTGCAGATTTTGGTGAAGATAACCGTTTTTCCGGCGTCGTAACAGTATTTTCCGGTGAGAGTCATTTTTACGGAGGCTACATTTGCCGTCCAAACTCTCATTCGTTAATCAATTGTTCAAGTTGTTCATTCTCTAGCGGGACTGGACGCTCATTAATGATACCTGCTATTCATTGATCTTAACGTCTAAGCTCATTCATTAACTGGTTAACGAATGAGAATACATATATCGAATGAGACCGATTCTTTTATGGGTAATGGATGTGGACTAATTATAAATTTTGTGTTCATTCGTTCAATGGGCAACATATAAGGACAAGTTTAGCGAATGAAGATACTGTTTTAACGAATGAGAGTCTGGTTAACGAATGTGATTAGGTTAACGTATGTGGATAACGAATGAAATCTCATTCGTTCAGAGTTAACGCATAAAAAATTAGTATTTTACAAAAATTTTCTTCAACAAAATTTTGATGGGATATTCCTAATATGTGGGGGCACTCTTCTTAATAATTTTTGGTGAATATTTTCCGGTCGACTTTTCATGCGTATCTACAGGCCGAGGGGGAGACCACGATTAATTTAAAGAGGAGTCAATTAGAGATTGTTGATATTTATTCAAGTTCATGCCGAATTTGTCAAGAAATGAGGGAGATAATAATTTTCAAGGAGTTTATTTGACATGTATCTTCCTATGTTTTCAAGGATTTCTTGAAAAATTACTGCAATTCGAGTGGTAATTCATGATTTCAAAGATACCTTTGACTGGGTTCAAGACTGCAATTGTTCTTTGATTGTTGATTGATTTGTTCAAGATTGAAATCTGATTATGTAGAATACGAGTGTCTGTTTGTTGTACCTCTTTCTGAAGTACTTTGATCCTGACAATGTTGGCTACGAGTATTCGGCGGATTACTTCTGTTGAATGGGACAGTTCTTGGATGGGTTGACCTTGTTGAAGATGCAATACGAGTCTTGTCATCAGATTGTAGAACCAGATTTTTTGAGATAGATTAATATAGGTTGGAACTCTACATCATATACTCCAAACATTAGTGCATCCAGGCGGATGGGATGTAAAAAAGCTTCAAAGAATTAGTTTGGGAGAAACATTATCAATAGAGGGAAAACCAAAGTGAAAGATCTTGAATGTTTAGGTTGTTCATGAAGATATGTGACGAGGTCAAATGTAAAGGTATTTTTGCTTTACCGGTGCTAATGGATAGCTGATGACTTGCTGCTGATAGTTGAAAGATTGACCCATATCATATGCCAGTTGGATGATTGGGATGAGAAGTTACAAGTTATTGGTATGCTTAAAAGAGTTAAAGTTTTGTTCGTCTGCACAAGCCCGAGAATCATCAATCAAGGGGGAGTATGTTGGCACATATTTATAATGACTGATGATTTTCTGTTAAAGTATTCGAAGTTATTTATTCGAGGTTAAATTATTCAACAACTACAGATAAGGGGGGAGTCTGTTAGTGCATGATTCGTTGTCCGCAGCTAATCGAATAAGTTAGGGGTAGTTTAGTCTTTATGTTACATTGTAATATGGCCCATTCGCTATGAATTGTATAGCGAATGGGGTCCATTCATTAGACTAGCTGCTCATTCATTAATGTATGAGCTTATACGCTAAAGGAGAAGCGTATGAAGGCTCATTCGCTATTTAAGGATGCCCATTCGCTATAGAATATAGTGAATGGGAGATCATTCGCTAATGGGATCACTCCATTCTTAGTGATGTTAATGAATGGGGTTTGGGCCTATATATAAGAAGATCCTATTCACATGAGATAAGGGATCCATTTCTAATGCGTTAACGTAATGTTACCATGCTGGATTCTCTCTAGACTTAACGTATGTAATGTATGAATCCTTTAACGTATCAATTAAGTATTGTTAACGTAATCATCTCGTTTACATGTCATATTATGCGGTAAATCCTGCAAGAGGATTAAAAGGTGTCCTCTCTCTCTCTCTCTCTCTCTCTCACACACACACACACACACACGACAGGTGTCCGTACGGTGCAACTGGAAATACATACATCGGTAATTACATAACAAGTTCAGGTGTGTTCATTGTTTGGTTTGAAACCATGAAACAATTCAAACCGTTTATTTGTTTTATTTCACGGTTGATTTTTTTCATTAACGTTTGGCCAAACGATTTTAATTTTCAACGGGTTGGTTTTGGTTTTCAACGATAAAAAACGTTACTTTTGGTTTGGAAGACGATTTAATTTAAAAACCATCAAAGCCAGACCGCAAACACCCCTACGTAAAATGTTGGTTTTTTATTTGAAAAGACTATAGCAATATCATACACAAATTAAAGAGGAAAAAATACTTGGTTTTACGGTGCAATGTTTTTAAAAAAATATTGACGTATAAAAAAGTTATGAAAATTTAAAAATCATGGGGGGGGGGGGGATTAGTTAAAAGTGAAAATAAGAAGAAAATTATGACATTTGTCAATTTTTGAATCCGGAAACCCGACCCATGTAATTTTCTTTATCTTATTATTCAGATCTTCATCATTATTATTTAATTGATTTGGCTTGTCTTTATTTCTTTTACGCATCACTCGAATTTGTTTTTAAACCAAATGAGTTTTAAGAACGTTTAGATAGGTGCAAAATCCAGCCTTTTATCTATGTTTGGTCTTGACCCAACTAAGTGATTTAAGTATAGGGACCAAATTGCAAAATATTTGAATTTTATCTTTTTTTCTTGAGTAAAGTGCTAAAATCGTCCATGAGGTTTGGTCAAATATGTGACTTTCTTCCATTTTTTTTTGCAATTGGATCATCGAGGTTTCTCACTTTTTGCTAATTACATCCAAATGGCTAACTCCGTTTAAATTTTAACATTAACTTAGGGGTAAATCGGTCTTTTAAGTTAGTTTATTTTTTTTAATTATTTGTTAGAACTCTTTATCCCAAAAACAATTTAATCTTGAGGATCTACAAAATACATTTCACAATAATGTTTTGTAAGAAATTTGTGAAAGCAGGTCCAAGAAATCAACCCTAATCGTCTTCAACAATCGAATTCAATGGCAATGTTTAGGGAAAAAGGAGGGTATGCCATTGCTTCGTTTTAGTCTTATTCAACGTTGTTCATGTCTTTCATTTTCTTTTCAAATATCTGAGGGTTTCATCGGCGCTAAACTCTAGACAACCGTAGGCGGTTGTTACACCCGGCCTCAAGGGCTTAGCCGTGTGACCAACAGTTGGTACCGGTTCTGTTAATTTATCAAAGTTTGATTACGCAATGAAAAATGTTTAATATAACATTTACTTTCATAACATTTGGATCTAAATACCCTTTTCGTTTTACAAAATTACTTGCTTTACGAAACAAGTTCACATATGTTTTGTTTACAATATTAGTGGAGCCATCAACTAGATTCTATGCCTAGCGATCTTCTATCTTCACCAGCATTTCCACTTCTATACCTTACTCCTGGTTATCTGAAAACACTTTTAAAAAAGTACGTCAGCTATATGCTGGTGAATAATATTGACTCGATAAAAGGTTTTCATAATTTGTTATGACACAATCACCAATAGTGTACAACGAGTCAGTGGGTCTCAATCCCATATCATTGGAGCTAAACATATGCACAGACCACTTAGTGAATGGTTATGCGCCCTGAAGATAGTTACTTGCCTCATGGTTAGTATGTCTATAGTGAGCCCACTACATATCATATACGTAACAATCCAAACACATGTTTATTTTAGCTGTAGTGTCTAATACTACGTTCTATCAATATGTTTTAGAGGATTTGAACCAACCCTCATGTAAATACTTTTCTAAATTTTTACATATGGATAACCCTCCATAATAAAAAAAAAGAGTAAGACTTTTAAACAAAATATACTACATATTCATGATATTAAAAAGGTTAGGCGTATTCACTCAATAAAAAAAGTCGTGCATATTCTCCTTTTTAATTCTTTAAAAATCACTTGTTGATAATCTTAACATTTGATTATGTTCCTTGACCTAATGACATAATAGGTCGTTTACTAATAATAACAACAAAACTAATACTAATCGAATTTTTTATATATATAATAGTAGTAACATAATATATTCGGATATGCATTTTACCTCCGGTTGTCGATAACTTGACCATACGAGACCCGTACTTACTACCATCGTTATTCACCACCATAGAGTCACTAATCACCACCTCAACTCTCGGATGATCTCTCTCTCACTATATTCTTATTGTCAACTCTCTATGTTATTAATCCTTAGTTTATTTGTAGCCTTACTCTCTGATCATACACACACACACAAGCACACACACACACACACACATATATATAGGGGTAGGTTAACGTACAATAATGGGTTATCATACATTACGGACGCGACCTTCCAGAACTTTAGATTAATAAACACGCGGTGGCAATTTTGTAAATAACCAAACAGTAGTTCGCGATCAAAATTCGTCGATTACAAATCGACTCTTATCCAAATTCGGAACTCTTCGCTCAATCTAATCCAATTTCTAAACTCTAATCACATCTTAAAGTATGAAATCTTTAAAGTCAAAAACCAAATCAAAATCGAACGGCGTTGAACACCAAGAAATCTTCAAAATAGATCAAAAAATGATGTTTAATCAATTGAATTGATGCATAGAAGTATTTGGATTCATCAATTGATTAGGGTTCAAAATATTATATTTAAATGTTCTGAAACAAAACTGAAGACCTTTAAACGTTCTGACCAAAAAAGAACATCTTTAAACGTTCTAATACGTTTAATGAAGTTGTGGGTGTTAAAAAAAAGAACTTCTTTAAACGTTCTAATACGTTCAATGAAGTTCTGGGTGTTAAAAAAATGAACGTCTTTAAACGTTCTTATACGTTATAAGAAGTTCTGGGTGTTCAAAAAAGTTTAAAAGTTTTGAACTTCTAAACTAACAAAAAAAAAATTAAACACCTGTAACATGAAATTGAACACTGAAATCACTTCATATAATTTCATAATCATCAAACAATTATCAATCGGCCGTCAATTTGATCATCGATTCGATCATATGAACAAAATATGGATCGTCTTCAACTGGGTTTTCGCAAATGACGCTTAATACTTTAAACGTTCAGTTAAAACCCATCACTCAAAACTCAAAATTGATCAATTGAGAAACTTTAAATTGATGATTAATTGGACCAATTTCAAAGATTAATTGGTCAATCAGTTCAACAATTTTAATTTCAATTGGTCAATTTTATCACCTGACCTGTGAAGAAGTCGTGACGGAGGAAGATGGTGTATGGTGGACGGAATAGTTGGATGGTGAAAGGTGGACGGAATCGTTGGATGGTGACGGATTACTGAACGATCATGGTGAATGTGGACGGAATCAATGAGAGCAGCGAATCAGATTTGATGAAAATTATAGTATTACCAACACGTGTTATTTGAAATCGACGAGGATACGAGTCATGTACGTAATGTACGATTAGGGATTATTGTATTGGATCTTTTATTTATGTACATATATATATATATATATATATATATATATATATATATATATATAGTGAGGGGTTATTGTAAAAAGGGGAGTGTGTCTAAAAAGTGTAGGAAGTAATGTGAGTGATAGGATCTTGGTAATCAATGGCTATGATTGAATGTGGGATGAATTAGAGGTGTGTTTTATTTTAAAGGGTAAAAGTGATGTGTTAAAGGGTTTTTTTTGCATACAATAATTGGTAGCATGCAGAATGTCAACATAATATTCATGGAAGCTCCTATTTTCATGCAATTTTAAATGGAACTTCCAAAATAAACTTAACTTCCTAAATACTATCTAATTATTCCACCTCAAAATACCACGCCAAAAAGATTGTGAGATTCTATATAGTCAGTCATCATAAAAAATTAAAATCACACGTCAAATAATTTCAAACACCCAAAATCGTCCCAATAATTGGAGACGATAAACAGGAAATCGAAGCAGCAGACGGTGGGTTTTTTTCAATTCCGACAATGTGTTTTGTGTTATAGTGTGTTTTGTGTTGTTGAAACCCCTAATTGCTTTTTTATGTGAAACCCCTAATATCTAGAGTTTTAGTATATTATTGGTTTGATCGATTTTATTTCTTCCTTATTATTGGTTTTATCGATTTTCTTGTTTAATGGTTTAAAGTGTGTTTTGTGTAGTTGTGACAGAAACACATCAAAGTCTTCTCTTATATTTGTTGTTTTTCTTAGTGTTGGCTATGACCAGAAACACACAAAATATATTGTTGGTACATGATGTCAGTAGTTCAGTGTCTAGTGTCTGTAATCGAGTTAGTTGGATTTGTATTTAGTATTAAGCGAAGTTAGCTCACAAGTTCGCTGATATAGGCGAACTTGTGGAACAAGCGAAGTTAGGGACAACTTCGCCTAAACATGCTAGGCGAAGTTGTCGTGTTATATAAACTGCTAGGTTACGGCTAGATCAGTAGACGAGTTAGAGTTTTAGTTAACGAGTTATTCAGTTTGTGTAATCGGTGATCAGTGAATCACGTGTTTCCAGTTGCAATACAACGTGTCTTTGTTTATTGTAACGTGTGTTTGATCGTGTTAACGTGTATCATCTTCTACGCTCGTATCGTCTTACGTAGGGATTCCGCACCTACGTAGAACGAGATATTCCGTGTAGATCCGGCTGGGAACCTACATATATTGGTGTGTTTAAAATATACAAGTTGGCGCAATTAACTCAACCTGGAGATTAATAATAAGATCTTGATAATGAATATACAAGTCACGATCGTGCATGATTATATCAATTGCTGTTATTTCTTATTAATTGTGAACTAAATCCCGAATAATAAGGAAGAAATACTGGATGTATAATAATTTTTTATTAATTATAAATTTACATACCATAAAAAGAAGAAAATTAAGATTACAATCCTACCCTTATTATCTAATGGTGGAAAATGTTTCCTACACTTTTTAGGAAAATATAACTTTTTATTTTAAACTTTCTCTCTCTATATATGTATATACATATATATTTATATATATATATATAGTGACAGTGTAAAGAGACTAAAAATAATGGATTTGTTTCGTAGCTATGTATAAGATACGTTGAGTTCTTTGTTTGAGTGTTGTCACAATTTCAAAAGATTTCGCCAATTTGTTTCCACGTGTCTTAAGTGACTTGAAAATCATTTTACATCACTGAGATATTTATCAATTAAAACTTGTTAGGGATAAACTTGTATCATAACAAACTTATATGAACTTCTTTATTTGTTTATTTATTATTATTTCAAAGTGTAAGGCACTGAACCCGTCACCCTACATTGGATATTGAATTTATTTCACAGATCTAAATATAAAAGTGAAATAAAAAATATTCATGGAATTTAAAACATTAACCATTTCTTACAGATAATTCAAATCTTGTCTTTAAACATTATAAGTTGTCTTAGAGCATTCTCAGCATATTCCCTATATTTGTGTGAGAGGGTTTTGTAAATTATATCTTCACTGTGCAGGTAGGTCAGGTCTTCATCTCTTCTAATTATGCCCAAGATAATTCCTTTTGAGTTGCGAAGAATATAATGGCGTGTTGTTTCTTTGTATTCAATCTCTGCAATAATGCCATTCTTCTGCATAGTATAGTTAGGGCGTGTCAATTTTATTTCCAGTCTGCATAGTATAGATAGTGAATGAGATCTCTAAAGATTTCACCTTTGTCCTTGATAAGTCTTATAATCATATTCAAAATCCTTGGATTTTCTGTAATACCTGCAGGGACAAATCTTCCTCCAACAAAACTTCTTAGATTGTCTCCTTGCAGCAACACCTTTTTCCACTCAGTCTTTTGTAGATAGAACAGTTCTTTGAGTTCATCTTTGTTCAGTGCATTGAAGGCATTAACATCCATTCCCTTTTGATTTACCATTACACCTCTCAAAATTTCAATCATCTCTTCATTTTCCCAAGGAATAATAGGTTCATCAACAGGTTCAGGTTTCACTTCCTCTGGGATTGGGGTTTCATCAGTTTCAGCTCTTTTTGATTCTTTTTCAGCCTCTTGTTTCTTTTTCAAGGTCTTTCTCTTCTTTTTGGGAGGCTCAGACTGTCCTTCTTTTTCTTCCTTCTGAATTTTCCTTTTCAAATACCTGTAATCATTTTCAACCTTTTCTTGGGACATTGATTCCACATCATTCAGTGTTTTGCCATGTTCTATCAGGAATTTTCACTTTCCCCCATATTTGCTATAGATCTTTTCAAGTCTTTCCTTTTCATCAACAGATTTCAGTTTGGCTCTCTCAAATTCCTTCTCCTTTTCAGCATCTTTGGTTTAATGGTAGAGATCACTGAGTTGCTCAAAATTACAGTTATTTAAATCTGTTTCAGAGTAGTTGTGCAATCTCAGATACTCCTTAAATCCTTGACTTTCTTTTCTCTGCTTTTGTTTACCCTTTTCTTTAACACTGGAAGGCTCAGGTTGTACCTTCTTTGATTATTCTTTTCTTTTCATGTTGTTAAAGAGTGTTTCAGCTGTTTCATTATCTAAACAATCAATCATGTCAGGCTTCATCCCTCTCTCTAACAGATATCCACACTTTCCTCAAAAATTTTCTTTTAAAGCTTCAAGCTTTTCAGCCTCCTCATTTTCTTTCATAAAATTTTCTTTTATTTCCTCTCTGGTGCCAATATAAGCTTCTCTTAGCTTGTCAACATTGAAATGAATCAGATCTTTTTCAGAATACCCATGTTTTCTTAAATATTCTCTGTATTTTTTGGCATCTCTATTCTTTTGTTCAATTTTCTTCTTGATTTCATCTCTCTCTTTATCCAACCTTTTCTGCAACTGATCATCATTCAAATCAACTAAGGTCTCAGAGCTTAACCCAAAGCTTCTTAATTTCACAACCAAAGGATTTTTCCTTTTAGCATCCAACATACTTTGCTCAATGTTTTCCCTTTGTTCATCAGTCATTGTGACTTGTGGGGACACAACATTAGTACTTTCATCAACTTTTCCCTGATCATCTTCATCACCATTATCATTTTCATGTTCATCAAAATCATCCTCCTCCTCAGTTGTTTCATTCACTGCATCAATTTTAGGTTCATCAAGAGTTGGATTCTCAGGGATTGTTACATTAGGCAATCATTGCACATGTTCATCTGGCCTTAAAGTTTGTAAAGGAATTGCCCTTATTGGACTTGCTTCATCATCAGGTGTCTCAACAAAGTATTTATTCTGATCATCCCATTTCCCCTTTTTGGTCTTCAAATCATCCTTCTTACCCTGATCAGTGGCTTTCCTTTTTCTTGAATAAGTCTTTTTAAATCCGCCAACATTCTCATGTATCTTTGAAGCTTTAGCCAACATCTCTTTAATTGTTTCTTAGGGTTGTTTTTCAGGTTCCTTTTCAGGTTCCTGATGAGACTGGCTTGTAGATTGGGAAATCATACTCACTACCAAGGCTAGGGAGTTATAAACTTCCTTAGCCTTATTTAAATTAATCAGTGTCTCAATGAAAATCTGATCATCAGCCTCTTCTTCATTTATCATTTTAGCAACATTGGCTTGATTGATCAGTGCTTCTTGCTCTGCTAATTCTTCAGGAGTCAAAGTTTGGGCTAGTATTTCCCTCTCCCTTGTTTCTCTTACAACATTTTCAAACTCTCTCATTGCAGCAGCAGAAGCTTTTTCCTCCTCATCCAACAATCTTTCTTGCACAATATTTGCCTTAACAAGCGTCTCTTCATAGAATTTTGCTTTTCCTTTATCCATTCTTCTTTTCAGATCTTCCTCATCTTCAAACTATTAATAATAATCAATATCCTTTTCAAGTGCTTCTAATTCTGAATCATGCTCTACTCTCTTGGAACTTTCATGTTGTTCAGTTTCTAGTTCAGTGTGTGTAAGCTCCTCAGTAGCAACATTTTCATCAATGATTACATCAGTCAGTTCTTCATTTACAATATCAATTAAAACATCAGTGGCCACATCAGTGGTAGCCACATTCTCTTCATCATTTATCTTTTCAGTTCCATCCCCTGTCTCCTCTTCATCTCTCACCACATCATCCTCATCTCTCCATACAACATTCATGACTTCATCATTAACATCATAATTTTGTTCTCCAACATCAGATTTATCAGCTTCATACTCAACATCCTCTATCCTCCTTTCTTCACTCTCCTCATCATCATCATAAGCATTCAAAATGCATGTCAACCCATCAACAGTCAAAGCATCACCTCACTCTCTTTTATTCCTGTATCCACCATTTCCAAATTTCCAGTACTACCAGCATCAGTTGGTTCATTTATATTCTCCCCCTGTATTGGGGCAGCTGAGGTCTTCTCAACCTCTTGCTTCAGGGTTTGAATTTTCATCATTGCTTGGTCCAACTTATCTAGTAGTAACACATTCTCCTTTGTTACCTCCTCGTTTCTCTCCTTTAACCTTGCATTTTTAAATATCCTATCCAAGTTTCTTTGAAATAATTAGGTTCCAGCAGGAGGGGTTGTTGGTGGTGAGGTAGAGAAAGGTTCAGGTTCTGATTGGTCTTGGTTGGTGGTTTGAGGGATTATTGGGTTGGCTTATTCAAATATGTTTTCACTGGTGGATGGTAGTGGGTTGATGTTTGAAATAAGAAGGGTTTTGGTGTGAGTGATGGTAAATGTGGGTGGTGTAGATGATTTAGATGGGGTTTAAGTTGTGGTTTGAGTTTGGATAGGGGTAGGCTGGGTTGTTGTGATTGGTTGAGGTGGTGATTGAGTATGAGGTGGGCTTGGAATGAATGTATCTGTTTGGATTGGGCTGTTGGTTGGTGGTGTTTGTGGTGGTGGGGATATTTGTGTTGATGTTTCTGCCTAGCTTTGGGTTAAGGTTTTGGTTGGGGATTGGGTGGTTTGGTCTTGTGGTTGTGGTGACAATGGTGGTGTTGGTATGTGTTGTTCTGGTATAATATTTTGCCCCCCTGAGGTTGTGCAATGACCTCAAGGTTGACATTTCCTCCTTCTAAATTTCTAGCAACATCATCATTCCCATCATCATCAGAACTGTCATCATCTCTATCATTCTCACCATCTCCTCCAGCAACCTCCTCAGGTTCAGATAATACCACATGCAATTGAGGAAATAAAATATCATCAAACATTAACCATGGCACTTCCTCAAACACCCGCCCTGGATCAAATCTGCTAGTGCTAGCCAGATTTTCTATTCTCTTAAATGTGTCCAGATTTTGCAGGACATGTGTGATTCCTGTAGTTGGTAAGTTCTCCAACTCTTGATTGAAAATTATTTATAGATACCTTGGTTATGCCAAAAAATTCTGCTTGATTGGCCTATCCATATTTTGCACTAATCCTTCAAATATCATTCGTGAAAAGTTGAAAGGATAGTCAAATAATACTGCAACTGTGGCATTTGCCAAACCTCTGCTCATGAGGGTCCATGACCCCTTCCTTGGTGCAAAACCCTGTATTATATGATGAATAAAAAATCTATAGAAGGTAGGGAACATGCCCTTCTGGAATTGCCCACCTTTTGTATTCCAATGATAACCCACACACTTGACAAATATCTTGTATAATTTAGCAGTTGTGAGATGGATTGGGTTAGGGTTGTCATCATTCAACTATAGACACCTTCGAATCACTGCCTCATCCACCCGTATATCTTGATTATCAACAGTGGCTTCGATCCATCGGCCATTCACATCTTCCATCAATGTTGCCGAGTTCCAAAAGTCTAACGAATGGTTCCGGTAAATTGTAGGACTTGCTGTCAGTGCAAATTGAATATTTGATCTTTGTAACCAGCGTATAGTAGAGGCAACTTCTTGATTATCTGGCGTGACTTGTAGAAGAGTGCACATATTGTGCTTTTGCTCAAAGAAATATTTCAGAACCTCTTCGTCTGCCATATCTGTTCTTCGATAAATTTATAACCTACACACAAAACAGAGTGTTAGCAAAAAAAATGCATAATCAAAGACAATAATCATCTAATCGTGGTCGAAAAACATGTTATTATTACTTACCGAGTCGGAATTAGAGGGCTGGTAAAGTTAGGGTTTGGATTAAAGCGAATGCGATAAATTTGTTAGGTATTCTTAGAGTAATCAGTGGAAGTAGAGAGAGAGAAAGGGAAAATAATGTAGAAAAACGTCTCTCACTCCCTCTTATATACCTTTTGAAAATGGGTTTTAAATGCTTTTTGTCGTTTAGTAAGTTATTAGCTGTCAAACAGTAACCTTATCCATTTAACCTTTTTACACATTTAAAAGCACCAACTCTTAGTATTAATTTTAGCAAACCTTGCCCGGAAATTTTCAGCGTAAATTTTGCAAAGCCTACTCGGTATAGTCCACTTACTCAAAGCTTACTCGGTTATTGGTTGGTACAAATTCGAAGTTAAAATGAAGAAAGCTTACTTGAAATACAAGATTGCTTGAGAACTAAATCACAAGAAAAATTAATCAAGTATTAAACATCAAGCATGCAATCTTGCTAGGAATCAAATAAGATGCCCATATATCATACATCTAATTTACCTACCTTTCTCGGATAATTCACTTAATCACTAACCTTACTCGGTCAATTACAATTTACAATTAATCAGTCAAGTATACTTTGATGCAAAGTATGCCCGAAATAGAATACAGTGTGCTAGAGATTTCATAGCACAAAGTGTACTCGGAAAATCAGTGAAATTACCCAAGTATATTAGGGGAACATTTGAACATTCAAAGTGTGCCCGAAATATAAAGTGTGCCCGGA
Source organism: Bidens hawaiensis (assembly GCF_021521415.1). Taxonomy (NCBI): domain Eukaryota; kingdom Viridiplantae; phylum Streptophyta; class Magnoliopsida; order Asterales; family Asteraceae; genus Bidens; species Bidens hawaiensis. The sequence goes on from NW_027502916.1 coordinate 28,752, forward strand.
AAAGAAGGTTTGCCCGGAAACACTTATAATTTCAAAGAAAGAAACATATTCACACTAATCACTTAAAAACACAAAGCTTGCTCGGTGGACTAAAGCTAAGTTCACAAAGCTTGCTCAGTATATCATGCAACATATAAGATGCAAAGCTTGCCCGAAACAAGAAATATCTTGTTTAAAGCTAGCTTAAACACGTATTCATGTTGACTTCAAGTTTGCTCGGGATGTTAGTACATTAAGTGTACCCTACCCAGAAAGTGTAAACACTTTAAAGCCTGCCCGAAAATCATCAACTTAGTCCATAGTGACTAAGCTTGCTCGGAAAGGTTATAAAACATCAAACGTTGCCCGAAAATACTTATTCAACTTTTTTTAGGCAAAATGCAATTTATTTGACTTAAACCACTTGTCAATTATAATTTTCATTAAAGATTATTGTTTAAGAGCAATTGGTGCATTTAGAGATCAAATTTTAGTCATGTTTCTCTTCAAATAATTTCTTTCTTTAACTGAAAAGATCTCAAGAATGGGATCATATTGACCAAGTAGGTTTTTCAATACTTCATTTTCAGCATTATTATGACAACATAGATAAGTTAACAGCAGGTCTAGACTTAGCATGAATTTCATCTCTTTGGTGATATGATTTAGGTTCAGTTAAGCATAATTCAACAATGGTCAACACTGTGTTATGATGCCTCATATCTTTTCTCAAAGCTTATTTGGCTTTCCCCAGATCACCCCAATTTGACTCCAACTTCCCGCTATTTGCCCAAAATTTTGTTTTTGTATGACAGAACTTATTTAATCTTTTTGTATTTTTGATTTTCAAACATATATAGAGGTTGAACAGTGGACTTACATGCCATCCGGACTAACAAGCCTTTCATTCAAGATGAGACAGAGTTTGTCAACATCTCTGTAGTTCTAGTTGTAACCCTCTTTGTTTGATAAGATATTTAAAACACTTATCAACTTTTGGTTGATTTATTCTTCCCCGTGTTTTTTTTTTTGATATTTTCTCAAATTTTCTTAAGCATGTTCTTTGTCATATTTAAAGATGTTTCATTTTTTGGTTGACCAAATAACAACAGGCCTGCTTAACTCAGGCACTGGCATCACATTCAAGTCATGGTCCAACAACCATGGCAAGATATCAAATGGGACATTTGAGTCAAATCTATTGGCAACACCTGGATTTCTGATTCTTCTGTATGTGTCGGGATTCTGCAGTCGTTGTGTAATGCCAATAGTGGGTAGATCTTGTAATTCACTGTTGAAGATTATCTATAGGAACCTTGGGTACTGCAGAAATCTATCTATCTCAGATTTCTTAAAATTTGATACTAATCCCTCAAAGATCATCTTTGAGAAATTAAATGACAAATCACAAAGCTTACTTGGTGTATTAAACTAAGTTCACAAAATTTGCTAGGTATAACAATCAGCATATAAAATGCAAAGCTTGCCCGGAACAAGAATTTCTTGTTAAAAGCTAGCTATAACACATAATCATCACAAGACTTCAAGCTTGCTCGGGAAATTAGTACAACAGTGTACTCTACACGGAAAGTGTAAACACTTCAAAGCATGCCCGAAAATCATAAACTTAGTTAAAAATGACTAAGCTTGCCGGAAAGGTCATAAAGCATCAAACCTTACCCGAAAATACATATTCAACCATATTCAACTGTTTTGTGCCCGAAAAGGTTAGAAAACATCAAACCTTACCCTAACTTACATATTCAACCTATTAAAGGCAAAATGCAACACTTTTTGACTTAAACCACTTGTCAAAATATATTTTTCATTAGAGATCATAGTTTAAGAGCAAATGGTGCATTTAGAGATCAATTTTCAGTTGCATTTCTCTTCAAAACAGTTTGTTTTATTTTCTGAAAAGATCTCAAGAATGAGATCATATTGACTAAGTAGCTTTCTCAATACTTCATTCTCAGCATTATTATGACAACATAGATAGGTTAACATCAGGCATAAACTTAGCATGAATTTCATCTCTTTGGTGATATGATTAAGGTTCATTTAGTAGCATAATGCATTAATGGTCAACACTGTGCTATGATGCCTCATATCTCTTCTTAAAGCTTATTTGGCTTTCCCCAGATCACCCCAATTTGACTCCAACCTCCTGTATTTGGTCAAAAATTGTTTTTGTATGACAGAACTTATTGGATCTTTTTGTATATTTTTTTTATTTTCAAACATATATAGAGGTTGAACGTTGGAATTACTGTTAAATAACAGGCCTTTCATTCAAGATGAGACAGATTTGTAAACATCTTAGTAGTTCTTAGTTGTAACCCTCTTGTTTGATAAAATATTTAAAACACTTATCAACTTTTGGTTGATTTATTCATT
>NW_027502917.1:0-36610 GCF_021521415.1 Bidens hawaiensis
GGATAATGGGTTGTAATTAATATAAACGCAAACCGGGAAACAGGAGCGTGTGTCATAAAATAATTAACCCAGATAATGGGTTATAGTTGGAAAAAGACAAGTTTCTTGAAAAGAATATGAATGAATCAAGTTTAAGTACTTGAACATAAACTGGGTCAAATTAGTGTAAATGCAAACTGGGTAACGGAAGCGTGGAACACGAGATTAATAAGCCCGTGTAATGGGTTGTGAATGTAGAGAGAGAAACCTATGAAAAATTGCTGACGATTTAAGTTATAATGCTTAAATGTCAAAAAGGGTTAAATAAACGCAAACGCAAACCGGGGTAACGAGAGCGTAAAAACCTAAGAAATTTGAATCCGGTTAATGGATTATGTTTAAGATATGTTAGACATGATTTTCTAGTGATTAAATTGACTTTGGGTGAGTTTTGGATATAATTGGATGCAAATTGGGTAAAAAGAAAGCATGCCCAGGTGACCCGGCCGGGTTGACAACTGACACGGGCGGGTAAAGGTTCTGAAAGAAAACATATCCTGGTGACCCGGGCGGGTTGAATTCTGACACGGCCAGGTCAGGAAGAAAAAGAAAAGTAAATAAATAAATAAAATAACATATATATATATATATATATATATATATATATATTTGTTCAAATGCTTTGATTTCTAATCGTTTGAATGAAATTGTATGATAGGTAACTATGCACTTTAGACCCCGGATGAAGATCGAGCCATGTCAAGAATCGAACACTTCCCGAAAGTTCTTTAGCTTCCGTTGCTCTTTAAGTATTTTGTACTTGAACTAGTGGGCTTGTATTTTGGATAAGGATTAATTCTACATTGTAGTAGTTCATGTTTTTTTTATATTATCGTACGCTTAATCGTTTGTTTAAATTCAGTTGTTAGAGATGTTATATTTATTTGTTTTTGAGACGAGTCTTACACCAATCCATCCCAAAACCTGATCACTTGTGAGTCCCGATCCCCGGTGCGGAAGCGTGAATAATAGTAGTTACTTTTCAACGGTGTGGAGCTCGGAACCAGGGTTAGGATCGAATCTTACTCAGATTCACTCTTGAATGATGATATCAGTTGGACGGATGAGGTGTATTGGGAGAGAGCCTGATTTGATTAACAATCAACAATAAAGTAGGATGAACAATTGTAATCAAAACACAAACAAGATAGAAAAGGTAGTATGAAATATTAGCTGAATGATTCTCATTAAGATGAAACACTCATACATACATTCATACATACAATCAATTAAGAAATATCTCAGCCGCCACCAGGAGAGCTCATCCTGGCGGCAGAGACTCTCTCAAAGGGATAAAACCCTAAATCTCACACATACACAATACAGTCACTCATACTAGACAAATGAATAAAAACATCTATTTATACTAGCCTAGCATGACTTGGTCTTCAAGCCATCCACCCTTGGTTGAGACCAAAATAATATATTTTTCACCCAAAGATTAATTCGATACGTCGGTCTAAAATATAAGTCCCAACAATCTCCCCCTTAGACCGATGCCATCGAATTTCATCCATGATCACCTCATAACTCGTTGTCTTTCATTGAAATTCTCCCCCTCACGTTAAGCTTCTCTCATTGTCCATTTCAAATCATCACTCTTATATCACTTTTGGATATAGTTGTAAGGGCATATGAACGAGGCTTTGAACTTCAAAGATCAACTTCAAGTAACAAGGTTATCACAAAAAGAAATAAACTCAATGTGATCATCAAATAATCTTTAATTCTTCAAATTTGTGTCTTCCCTTGTAAATCATCTTCAAACCATTCCCTGAATTAAAATAGAATTCAAGTCAACCATAACCCGTTCTTGACTGTTTAAGTGACTATTTCATAGGAGGTTGAACTCTACTGATCATCCTTTCAACTTGTTACTCGTGATGACTCTATCTTCTCATCCGTACTAGGAAATCTGAAAACTTACAAACGATGAAACATCTTTGAAAAACCTTGGATTATTAATCTTGATCAACTTTTCCTTAACTTGAGTCTTTTACTTGATTTGAAGCTAACCATTTGCAATGAAATTCAAAGATTTTACTCCCCCAATTTCGTTGCAATTGTCTTTAATAAATGTGTCTTCAAATCAAGTGTGGGTGAAACAATCTTGATCATCCTCATCAAGATTGTAAAAATCTCAGATAAACATATTTAAAAGTTGGTTGACACTAAAAATGATTAAATCCTTAAGATTGGTCAACACTTGTTCTTGTAAAGCTTTTGATGAAGTCGTGAAATTGGATGAGGTTTGAATTCCATAAGCTTGTTGATGATTGGAGAAAAATTACCAAAATACCCCTGGTATATATCTTCCGTAGAGAACAGCTTGGTCAAATGGTCAACGGTACCAACAATCTCAAAAGTTTCTTCAAAACTTTAAAATGTTTCACAAACTCTGTTTCCTAGCACACAATGTGCTTGGGAGCACTTTTCCTAGCACAAAGTATACTCGAGTACATACCTAGCACAATTTTTTTTTTTTTTTGGCACTAGCATAAAGTGTACTCGGAAGGCAAAGTGTACTCGGAAACAAAGTGTACTCGGAAATCAAAGTGTACTCGGAAAGCTGAAGCGTACTCGGAAATCAAAGTGTACTCGGAAATCAAAGTGTACTCGGAAAGCTGAGTGTACTCGGAAATCAAAGTGTACTCGGAAAGATAAAGCGTAATCGGATGCAAAAACACTTGTGATTTTTCAATTGTTCACCGAGAACACAAAGTGTACCCGGATATCAAAGTGTACTCGGAAGTACAAGTGTGCTCGGGAATACTTAGTGCTTTTCCATTTTCCACCAAGCATGCTCGGGAGCAAAAGTGTGCTCGGGAGCAAGGGTGTGCTCGGGAGTACTTGTGACTTTTCATTTTCTCACTTAACATCAAGCATGCTCGGGAGCAAAAAGTTTGCTCGGGAGCAAGGGTGTGCTCGACGCAAACTTGAGTTTTGTCTTCACAAGCATAATTGTTCAAGACAAAACAAAGTATGCTCGAAAAAGAGTCTGCTCGAATAAATAATAAAGTGTGCTCGAGACTTAAAGATAGTTTTCTTGAGAAGACAAAGGATATGCTCTGGGTTTCACAAAGTGTGCTCGAATTTGATGTGCTCGATATAAGATGTGCTCGAAATAACCTTGTGCTCGAGCAAAACAAAGATATGCTTGGGCAAAACACCTCCTGTGCTCGAAGCAACACTTAGTCATTTTTCCATACTCGAGTCCAATCTTAATTTTTTTTTTCATAGTGTGCTCGAGACACCAAAACTTCATTTCTGCATCATCAGTCACTGATTTGCCCTTGCAGAACCTGCTCGAATATTCACTTTGCATCTGCTGCAGCAAACAATGATGAAATTGCCTTCAGTAATGTTCATTCTTGACTTGTACATTCTCCTTATCAGTTTGCACCATCGGCAATATTTTTCAACACACATCTACTGTTTGTGCAGCACGAGCACACAAATCCCTAATTATTCAGATCCAAAAATCAAATTTCGTAATATGAAATTATTCACTATAGCCCTATCCAAGTCATCTCGAAATCAAAGAAACCTATCTTCATATCATAATCAACCTTTTTAGATCTAGAAATAATCAGATGAATAGTGTTGCCCCAAAACGAGCCAAATAACACTGTTACATCAGATCTGGACCGTTTTGACCCAATAAACATGAAATTGATGTTGGATCTCCAAACGAGTCATCAACCCAAACATCAATCCATATACTTTTCTCTGAATCATCAAATAATTTCAAAACCCCCAAAAATAATTTCAACAAACTTCATCGTTTAACGTCCATGGTGGATTTAAGAGCGAAATGAATCTGTTCAGCGGTTAGTCTGAACGATTCGGTAACCCAGGCTCTGATACCAATTGTGAGTCCCGATCCCCGGTGCGGAAGCGTGAATAATAGTAGTTACTTTTCAACGGTGTGGAGCTCGGAACCAGGGTTAGGATCGAATCTTACTCAGATTCACTCTTGAATGATGATATCAGTTCGACGGATGAGGTGTATTGGGAGAGAGCCTGATTTGATTAACAATCAACAATAAAGTAGGATGAACAATTGTAATCAAAACACAAACAAGATAGAAAAGGTAGTATGAAATATTAGCTGAATGATTCTCATTAAGATGAAACACTCATACATACATTCATACATACAATCAATTAAGAAATATCTCAGCCGCCACCAGGAGAGCTCATCCTGGCGGCAGAGACTCTCTCAAAGGGATAAAACCCTAAATCTCACACATACACAATACAGTCACTCATACTAGACAAATGAATAAAAACATCTATTTATACTAGCCTAGCATGACTTGGTCTTCAAGCCATCCACCCTTGGTTGACACCAAAATAATATATTTTTCACCCAAATATTAATTCGATGCGTCGGTCTAAAATATAAGTCCCAACATCACTCTCTCACTAAAACATCTCCCTAGCTTTATACCTCGAAGTTCGTGCCAACCATTGATCGTTAACTCGTTTTCCGTGTCACCGTTTCCTCAATTGTTTGTACCATCTTCCACCAACGTATCAACTAAGAAGGCGTTTGTTATATTCCAACACCATGGAGATTAGTCTCGAAAAGCGTGCCTATGATTGGTGAAGTATTGTTGTCCATCGTATTGCGTGCCAAGGACGAGTGTTAAGAGGAAGGGTTGAACAAAAAGAGAAAGAAGGCTAAAGTGGTGTTGAAGTGCTACTCGAATAAATTAGGGTTTGTAAGCCGAGCAAAGGTAGGCATAATGCCCGAATAAACTAATAACAAAAATATTATGAAGGCTTAAACCTTAAGTCTAGGTTATACTCGATACCTCGATAAAAGAAAAGAAAACAAAATATAACAAAGAAAAAATAAAAGAAATTATTAATTAGTATATATGTGTGTAAGTATATGAATGTTCTCTTTGTTATAAATATTATTTAAGGAATAAATAATTATTCTTAAATAATATAGAAAAGAAAAGAATACGTTACTTAGAGAAGAAGAAACGTAGAGTTTTATAAATAAACTAAAGGTTTATAAATTACTTTTAAACTAAAGGTTTTAAAGTAAGCGAAATTTTGAACTAAAGGTTTTCATCGAGGTAAATATTATAAAATAAGACTAAAGGTCTTAAGCCGGATTATATATCCGACTAATAAATGGTTATACTCGTACTATTGGTGCGAGATAGCAAGGGAAAGACCCTTGAACGGTGTTTGAAGCCGATCCCAAATTGAAAAGGTGAATACGCCCCCAAACGTTACCAATTTGTTTTCAACAAGTCAAATGTGTTATATGAAAATGATTTACAAGGGACTATGTGTTCCTAAAACCGTTATAAATAAATATAAGCCTAGCCCTCAAGCTGTAGTAAACATTTCTCTGGATCCTTACATATGTGGTACAACGCAGTGGGCACATCGCACCACACCTGGTCGTAGGACGCTTTCCTGCGGGGAGCACGACCATGTGTATACATACAGCTACTTAACTAAGTCGAACGCTGGGGTGTTTGCTGAGGTATTTAGTGTAGAGACTCGAGTTTATAAACATGTTGTTTTAACTTTGTTATTCCTAAGCCATGATGGGCCGAGGTGGGCATAGTCTCGAGAGGTAATACAGTAAAAGAAAATATTTTAGCGTCAGCATATTCACCAGCATTCGTTGCTGACGTATTTTATTTACATTTTGCAGGTAATCTAAGTTAGCGCTTGATGAACGAAGAAGCTCAAGATATCCGATGGATCAGATCTTTTTATTTAAACTTATAAATATTAAAATGGTGGTTTGTAAATAACAAGTAATGCTTTGGTATAACTTAAACGGGTATTTTACAATCCCGTCTTTTGTAAAAGTAAATATTATATCCACAAGTTTAACAAGACTTCCGCTTAAACACATAACTGTGATTTATTTACAATTGTGGTACCAACTATTGATCATACTCCTAGGCCTTAGATGGGGGTGTGACAGTAATGATTTTGTTATTAATTTTAATGCCATGTTAGAGTGCCGGTTTTGACCCGATTAGTTAAGAAGTTTTGTTTTCGGCTGTGTTTTTAGTCAAGCAGGCCAGATTTGTCGAATTTGAAAGTTTAGTCAAAGTGTAATGGGCCAAACAAGATTTGTTCTGATGATGTTTAACCCGATCGGGCTTAATGTTTGTCTTAGGCCTAGTCTCCTAGATAAGATTCAGCCTATTGGGCCTAACCCGACCCACACTCATAACTATTGACAGTTTAACAAGTCTTTTTTTTAAAGCATACAACCTCAAAAGTCGTTTTATTTAAGTTTTTTCTAAGTTTTAGTAATGTCAACCCAAATTGACCCGATTTGTATAGAACTGCACCAACAAGACCTGTTTTGACCTGTTATCAAGTTGTTATCTTATGCGTTTAAGTTATAATGCTATTTCTATTTTTATCATCTTATTTGTGATTTTTGGTTGGAGACGAACGGTGAAGATCATTGCAGATTTCTTGTAGATCATATAAAATATGTTCATAAAGACAGCTTTTATGATCTCAAGATTGTACGAGATTTTGCTGGAATCTAGCGCTTTGTAACCGGGATTAGATTGTAAATTGTTAAAAACTTTACCTGTAAGATGTAACATTATTTCTCCTCATTTCATACAAGATGCATGTTTGTTTTTTTTGTTTTACATGAACATTTTGACCCACATGCATAATTATGAATTATGAATGGTTGACCTATTTTTTTTAACGGATCGAGTTAGAAAATATAACTAATAGGCAGATGTGTTGAAAGTCGAGTGGACACATGGCACGTTCGCCACATCAAAGATCTTGTTTTAAGCAGAAACAAACGGTCACATAACCTGTTAAAAGTGGTGGTCTGTTTGAACAATATTGGTCACCACTTTTTCTGTATATATAATTATCAAACCTCCCTTCTAACTTTAATGGATGCCTACCCTGGTCTTTTAATATGTAAAAAACATAAAAAAAAAAAAAAAATACAAAGCCATCAAAATGGACTTTTGATTTAGGCGTAAACTAGGGGATTACTCGGCGTGTTGCGCCGGAGCAGACTCGTAAAATTCAGACGGTGGTAAAACCAAGCCTTGTCGGTCCATAGCGTTGAGGCGTTAAATTGATTCGAATTTGGGCAGTTATAGTTACACACATTATTGTATCGGAATTAAAACCAAAAATAAACAAAACGAGTATAAAATTTGAGGTAGACCAATGTGGTGACGTCGTTTAGTAAAACTCGATCATTGGTATAAATCGACCGTTTTCGATCACGTGCGTTGAGGCGGCCAGTCTACGCAAATCGGGTCAGTTTCACTCACGCTTGTTACGGTATCAGAACTAAAAAGGGAAAATCAGCATTGAGTCGTTTTTGTTACGTTCATTATGAACACTAGACCTAAAACAAAATGCGGTGAGTCTACGTGTAGTCGGTCGGTTTCCGTTACATTCATTATGGTATCATTACTAAAACAAAACAAAAACAAAATTGACATTCAGTCGGTTTCGTCACGTTCATTGCACATCGGAACCACGACAAAAAGAAAACACAAAAGACTTGCATCACTAAGGTGCCGCAAAGTGGCCCAATGGGGTGCTTTGCGACACTAAAGTCCTCAAATGTTATATACTAGTGTTTTACCTGCTGTGTTGCGCAGGACAGGTCGGTAAAACCTGGATGGTGATAAATCTAAGCGTTGTTAGTCCTGGGCATTGAGGCGATAAGTCGACGCGAATTCGGCCAGTTTTTGTTATGTGCATTATGATACTGAAACACAAAACCAATATTAAACAAAAAAACATATATAAAAATTGAGGTGGACCAATAAGGTGGTGTTAGTTGGTAAAACTCGACGTTGAGAATACCCAAGCGTTGTCGATCCCGAGTGTTGAGGCAGTGTGCCTACGCAAATTCGGCCAGCTTCCATCACGTCTGTTACGGTACCTTCGTTGAATTAAGATATAACAAAATAAAATATTCGACATTTATTTGGTCTAGTAAACCCGGCTAGTGGTAAAACCCAAGTGTTGTCAGTCCTGGGCATTGAGGTGGTAACTCAACACGAGTTCGGTTGGTTCGGTTACTTTCGTTATGGTACAAGAGCTAAGAAACGGGAACAAATAGGTAAGTAAATTCGGGTGTTGGTAAAATCTGAGCATTGTCGATCCCGGTCGGCTTCTGTTATGTCTTTTACGGTACCAGAAATTAAAAAAAAAACAATAATATGTCGATGACCAATAAAGTGCCGCCAAATGGCCCAATCACCACTTAGCGGCACCAAACTTTATAATTGTTATATATAATAATTATTCTCCATAAGACCAATTTCCAGTCAATGGCATTGAAATTGGACTTATGTATCTTATTTTCAAAACTGAATCAAAATATTTTCATTTTTATATTTTTAGAGTTTTACTGATTGTAGAATTTGATGGATCAAAGAAGTGTGATCAAGACCAACTTGATCTTTCGCTTTCTTGTTGTATTTTATGCATCAATAACTTCTACCTTCATTGCAGACACGTTGTTTGTAAACCAAACCGTTAGATATAATGAAACCATCGTTTCCCGGCAAGAAACCTTTGAACTCGGTTTCTTTCGTCCTGTTAAGTCCATGAACATATATTGTCACACCCCCACTTAAGGCCTAGGCGTGTGACCCAACAGTTGGTACCATATTTGTATATAAATCAGAGTTACGTTTGAATAGCGGAAGTCTTATAAAATATAAGGATCAAAGTTAAAATATTACAAAAGACGGGATTATAAAAGATTCCGTAGTGAGTTAAAAAGATTATTTGTTTTAATTACAAAACACCATTTATCATATTAAGTTTATACAAAACAAATCCAAGCCATCAGATATATAAATAGCACTTCGACATACCAAGCGCTAATCTTGTTCACCTGCAAAATGTAAATAAAATACGTCAGCAAAGAATGTTGGTAAACACGCTGACGCTGAAACATTTTCTTTTACTTTATTACCCCTCGAGGCTACGCCTTCCTCGGCCCATCGTGGCTTAGGAATAACAAAGTTAAATAACACATTTATAAATTCAAGTCTCTACTCTTGGTCACCTCAGCAAACACCGCAACGTTCGACTTAGTTAAGTACTTGTAAATATACACAATGATCGTACTTCCAGCGGGAAAGCGTCCTACTATCAGGGTGGTGCGATGTGCCCATCGCGTACTATCACGTATGTAAGGATCCAGACACACGTATACCATAGCCTGAGGGCTAGGTTATTACTTTCATTTATAATGGTTTAAGGGACACGTAGTCCCTTGTAATCATTTTCGTATAACATGTTTGAATCATTTGAAAACAAGTTTAAAAGTTTGGGGGCGTATTCACCTTTTCGCTTTGGGATCGGCTTCACTTACCGTCCGAGGGTCTTTCCCTTTTTATCTCGCACCTATAGTACGAGTATAAACATTTGTTAGTCGGATATACAATCCGGCTTAAGACCTTTAGTCTTATTTAATAACTCTACCTCGATGAACCTTTAGTTCATAAATCTCTTTTACTTGAAAACCTGTAGTTTAAAAGTCATTATAAACCTTTAGTTTATTCATAAAAACCCGACGTTTCTTCTTCTCAAAGAAACGTATTCTTTTCTTTTTATTATTTAAGAATACACATTATTGCTTAAATAATAAGTTCATAACAAAGAATATACATATATACTTACACACATATATACATATTTACAATTCAATCTTATTTTTCTTTTCTTTGTTATGTTTATTTCTCATTTATTGAGGCATCGAGTATAACCACGACTTAAGACTTAAGCCTTTAATATAATATTATATTATATTATATTCATTTGTCGTTACGCCTAACCTTTTTGGCGTTTAGAAATCCTAGGAACTTGAGCAGCACTCCAACGCCGCTTCACTTTCTCGATCAACTTTGGCACGTCAACGATAACACCAATCTACGAAAATTGATGACACGCATTTCAAGAACAAACACCTTCCTTGGTCGTATGTGGGTGGAGGGTGGCACAAACTTCGAGGTAACGTCGACACGGAAATCAAGGATTGGGACACGTTTATCGAGGAATAACGGCACAATTATCGAGGTATTTCTAGAGAGAGAGTGGGTAATAGAGAGAGAGAGAAATGAGAGCTGAAGATTTGGTGTGAGGAATGATCCACCCCTTGGCTGCTATTTATAGACAAAATTCGGAAGCCCGTCGTAGATGCGATAGCCTCCTAGGAACCCGTCGCGTACCGCGACGTAGCCCTGGTGATTCACACAGTAGGTCTGCCACGTGACGCTACGTGGCAGACAGTGTGCCACATGTGGCCACGTGGCTGCCGACGTGCCACGTGTGGCCACGTGGCGAGAGGTGTGCCACATGTGGACACGTGGCAGTCTTGTGCCAGAGGTGTCAGGCCACGTCATCGCGGTACGCGATGACGTAGGCTCAACAGCGATCGCGTATCGTTGTTGACTTAATCTAGAAAATTTGACCAAGCCCTCGCGATGGGCTTGTCCTTTATCTCGTCGCGTATCAATTTAAATCCTAAGGTTTGGAATTTGGCATATTTGGTCCCTTGACTTGGAAAGTTGACATTTTGAACTCGAAATTTTCACAATGTTACATCCTCCCCACCTTGAAACAAATCTCGTCCTCGAGATTGCTTTACAAGAACAAATGGGGGTATTTCTTTCTCATTTCCAATTCGAGTTCCCATGTGTATTCGGGCCCTCTACGTGAGTCCCATTTAACTTTCACAATTTTCAATGTTCTTCTTTTTAATTTCTTAGTTTTCGAATCTTCAATTTGAATTGGACGTTCTACGAATTTTAAGTTTTCATTTATTTCAACATCTTTTAATGGCATAGCTAAAGATTCATCAGTTAAGCATTTACGCATATTCGACACGTGGAATACATCGTGTATCCCTTGCATTTTCACGGGCAGTCGCAATCGGTATGCAACATTGCCGATTCGTTCAAGTACCTCAAAGGTTCCAACGAATCGAGGACTTAATTTTCCTTTCTTTCCGAAGCGCACGACGCCTCTCCTAGGCGAAACTTTCAATAATACTTTGTCACCAACATTGAACTCCAACGGCTTACGATGGACATTGGCATAACTCTTTTGACGATCACGTGCCGTCTTAAGTCGTTCTCGGATTTGCAGGATTTTGTCGGTGGTTTCTTGGACTATCTCGGGTCCAGACAATTGATTGTCTCCGATTTCAGACCAACACACAGGCGTCCTACATTTTCGACCATATAACGCCTCGAATGGTGCAGCTTGAATACTTGTGTGATAGCTATTATTATAAGAGAACTCCATTAGGGGTCATCCCAACTTCCACCTAAATCGATCACACACGCTCGGAGCATGTCTTCCAACGTTTGGATAGTCCTTTCGCTTTGCCCATCGGTTTGCGGATGATAGGCGGTGCTAAGGTTTCGTTTTGTACCGAGTACTTGTTGGAAGCTTTTCCATAAATGAGACGTAAAACGACAGTCTCGAACAGAGATTATAGATAGTGGTACTCCATGCAAAGCAACAATGGTGTTTACATAGATACGCGCTAATCTATCCATAGAGTATGATTCATTGATGGGTATAAAATGCGTGGACTTTTTTAGGCGGTCCACAATTACCCAAATAGCATTATGTTGACGAGTCGTTTCAAGGAGTTTGGTAATAAAATCCATGGTTATTAACTCCCACTTCCATACGGGAAGTTCGGGTTGCTGAAGCAATCCCGAAGGCTTTTGGTGTTCAGCCTTGACCTTCAAACATGTTAAACATTTCGCCACATGCGAAGCGACATCCCTTTTCATCCCATTCCACCAATAGTTTGATTTGAGGTTATGGTACATTTTGTCGCTCCCGGGATGCATCATATACTTGGATTTGTGAGCCTCATTCAGAATTTTCTCACGCAAGTCCCCAACGATTGGTACCCAAATTCTATTGCCGAGTCTAAGGATACCATCGTCACCCTTGACTAGCGAGTCAATGATGTCGTTACGCTTTTCGTTAGAGATTTGGTTTTCATTGATCGCTTGAGTTTGGGCAGATTTGATTTGTTCGAGGAGATCAACTTGGAGTTCTAGCCTCAAGGCTCGGACTCTCTTTGGCTTTTCATGTTCCTTACAACTTAAGGCGTCAGCCACGACGTTGGCTTTGACTTCATGGTAAACAATCTCACAATCATAGTCATTGAGGTTTACCATCCATCGCCATTGGCGCATGTTAAGCTCTTTTTGATTGAAGATGTGCTTTAGACTTTTGTGATCAGTGTACACGGTAAATCTTACTCCATAGAGATAGTGCCTCCATATCTTAAGTGCAAAGATTATGGCGCCTAACTCTAGATCGTGAGTCGTGTAATTCTTCTCGTGTACCTTAAGTTGACGAGAGGCGTAAGCGATTACTTTCTTGATTTGCATTAGTACGCATCCCAAGCCGGAATGAGACGCGTCACTAAATACCACAAAATCCTCAGTACCTTCTGGCAAGGCCAGGATAGGTGCTTGGGTGAGTTTCTGTTTGAGTATATCGAATGCCTCTTGTTGCTTTGTTTCCCATTCATATTTGATGTTCTTGCGAGTTAAGGAGGTTAGGGGAACAGTGATTCGGGAAAAGTTTTCAATAAACCTACGGTAATAGCCGGCCAAACCTAAGAAACTTCTGACTTCGGTTGGCGATTTTGGGATCTCCCACTTAGAGATAGCTTCAATCTTAGCGGGATCGACTTGAATACCGTTGACGTTGATGATGTGACCAAGAAATTGCACCTCGTGCAACCAGAACTCGCATTTCGAGAACTTGGCATACAACTTCTTGTTTCTAAGAATTTCAAGCAACGTTCGGAGGTGGACTTCAAGATCAGCCTTAGACTTAGAATAAATAAGTATATCGTCGATGAATACGATAACAAATTTATCTAAGTAAGGCTTACAAATTTGGTTCATCATGTCCATGAACGTGGCTGGCGCATTAGTGAGTCCGAATGGCATAACGGTGAACTCATAATGGCCATACCTTGTTCGAAAGGCGGTTTTAGGAATATCCTCGAATTGGACTTTGAGTTGGTGATAGCCGGAACGAAGTTCGATTTTGGAAAAGAAGCTAGCACCTTGAAGTTGGTTGAAAAGATCATCGATTCGGGGAAGTGGATAACGGTTCTTGATTGTAACCTTGTTCAACGCACGATAATCAATACACATACACATGGAACCATCCTTCTTCTTGACAAACAGGATTGGTGCTCCCAAAGGTGACGAACTCGGTCGTATGAGACCTTTATCCAGTAGCTCATCGAGTTGTTTCTTTAACTCCTTCATTTAAGTCGGCGCTAAGCGATACGGAGCTTTGGCGATCGGAGCGGTGCCGGGAATAAGATCAATCCTAAACTCTACTTCACGGCCAGGAGGGATTCCGAGAAGTTCATCAGGAAAGACATCGGAAAAGTCGGAGACTATAAGTACGTCCTTTATCTCCTTTGGCTTTGATTCTTTAGTGACGTAGGCCATGAATGCTAAGCATCCTTGATTTAAACATTTGTTAGCCCTAATCATGGAAATTTATGCTAACTTGGCCCACGTCTTTATCCCCTTCAATTCGAATGGTTCGTTTATCGGGGGCTTGAAGTTCAATGGTTTTGCTGTTGCAGATGATACGAACATGGTTGTTGGATAACCAATCCATACCAAGTACAAAATCAAAACCAACGAGTGTCATAGGTAAGAGTTGGATAGGCAGGATATTACCAGCTAAATGATACTTTCTGTTTTCAAGGGCTTCGGAGATCTTAATGATTTCGCCGCTAGCAGTCTCGACGCTTAGAGTTTTATCTAATTTTGTTAAAGGTTCGTTAAATATACTACAAAAACTATAATCTATGAAACTTAAATTGGCACCCGAATCAAATAAAACTCTAGCATAGGTGTCGTTGACTAGAAACGTACCGGTGATGGTTTCCCGCATGTCAGCAGCTTTCTTTGTGTCGAGTACAAAGACTCGCGTGTTTCCTTTCTTGTCTTTGCCACTTCCACCCGCACCACCAGTCGCGGGTTTGTTCTTTGGGCATTAGAAACTAAGATGACCCATCTCCTTGCAATTGTAGCATGTCATCTTTTTCTTCCAACAGTCAGCTGCAGCATGACCTGTACGATTGCATGATTCACAAACCTTAGGAGGCGGAGCGAAGTTGCATCAACCTTTGTGATACCTCCTGCAGTTCTTGCATGGCGTGGCGTTGGGATTGAATCAACTTTGTTGTCGGTTTACGCCTTTGCCTTTGAAGTTGGTGCTTCCTCCAGATCTCCCTTGGGTAGTTGTTGGTGTAATCTTCTTATCTTCTTTTTTTGTGGTGGATCATTCCGCCCATCAGATAACCAGCTAACTCCATCGCGTAGTCAGCTGTTTGAGGTAAGTGAGACCTCACCATATCGCGGATTTCTTGAGGCAGTCCCTAAATGTATCGGGTAACCTTGTTGGATTCCAGATTCACCAGCTGGGGAACCAGACGACAATATTCGTGAAACTTGGTGTTGTATTCACGAAGGTTTGTCCCCCACGACCTTTAAATTTAGAAATTTAGTTTGGATCTGGTCGGTTTCATGCATGGGACAAAACTTTCCCATCAATAAAGCCTTGAACTCATCCCAACTTAATTAATACATCACCTCTCTCCCTTTACTCATAAGCATAGTATTCCACCACTCGAGCGCCTCTCCCTTAAACATAAGTGCGGAATATTGGATCTTCTCCTCATCAGAACACTTGCTTGTTATAACAATTGTCTCCATCTCCTCAAGCCATCTCATGGTTGTGATGGCTCCTTTATCACCATGGAATTCCTTCGGTCCATAGTATTTGAAATCTTTAAATGAACATCCCCCAATCTTGAGCTTCTTAAACTCTTGCCTAACACTTCCATCAACATTCGATTCATGAACACTTTCTTCGTAATGAGTCGGTTTTGGACGGGATTTTATGGATTTTCGGGAAGGATTAACAGATTTCTGTGACGGATTAACAGATCGGGAATGTTTGGATTGCCTAGATTGGGATCTAGCTTCGGATTCTTCCCTAACAGCGTCCTTTACCATCTTTTGTATTAAATTTTTATATTTTTTGGGGATATCTTCTTCTTGATTACCCACGGGGTCTTTCCCCTTTTCTTTTCTTATTTCTTTCTCCTTTTCTTTTCTAGCATTACCGTTGTTGTTGCTTTGTTCAGACATGTTTCTTTTTCAATATTTCTTTTATATCTGAAATTTTAACAACGTTTCCCTTATTAAACACATACATTTTTATTCCACACTTATATATATATATATCTCGAGAGGATATATATATATACTTTATATACAACATACATATATATATCACATGATATATATATTGATAGCCCTATCATTACACAAAGACATCTATACGTCTTTTATTACACGATTATTCACATAACACATACATGACCTTAACACACACATCGTCTTCTTGCTGCATCCATTATCAACACTGCTTCAATCCTTCAAAAACTTCTTCACTACCTTCGTTAATTTGTTGCACTTGTGAGGCAGCGTCTTTCCTATTTTCTTCTTTTTCTTTTCTTCTTCAGCTACCTTCTTTCTCCAATCGTCTGTCTCATGCAGAGCGCAGTCCAAGTGTTCTTCATACGACTGCGGGACCTTGTCTGGTTATCCATATTATTTCATAGTGATTCCTTGGTTCTGGATACGGAACATCGGTCATGTCGGATGAAAGGTAGAAGAAAGTTTTAGCAGCTTGGTTCTGTTCTCGGATCTCGTCAACTTTCTCTTGATTTGATGGAATTTCTCCTTGGAATGGTGGGAAGCTTGACGAAGCATGGTTCTTGAGAGCTACGAGATATTGGACATATGGATCGACAGAACCGTAGCTCGGGTTTTGGGAAGTGAGTGATCCATCCATTGATGTTGATATCTCATTGGGGTTATCGGGATGCTCTTCTTCCTGTTCAGACTCTTCCTCAGGATCCTCCTCTTCTTCGGGATCCTCCTCCTCTTATGGTTCCTCCTCTTCCATAGGTTCTTCCTCTTCTTCAGGTTCTTCCTCCTCCATGTGTTGGGTGGTTTCGTTAATCATCAGGGGCATTTTGAAACTTTCGTAGGGCATCATTACCCTCATCTTGGGTTTGCAGGACGGCCCTTCGCCATTGATGGGTTGAGAGTTGACTTAATTAAGAGTGGAGCTTCCGGTATGCCACCTTCGTTGATCAGAGTGGCACTGCATCCAGTCTGATGATGGGGATCTTGGTTCTTCCTTTATTGGTCGGTTTGAGAGGAAGGCATAGGACGGGTGTGGATTTGATAGGTATCCGGTTGGGTAGTACTGCGGAATTTGTGATGGTATGTGGGGATTTCCGAGGGATGGTACGTTGGTACTTCAGTGGGTTGATGCATAGGTATTGTTGGTGGATGCTAACTTGAGTGCCTTGGTGGTTCGATTCTTTTTGGTAGACTATCGGGAACGTCTATTGGATAGTGTCTACTTCCGGGGTAGTACACAGGTTTGGTTAGATCATGCTCTACATCTTGGTCAAAGTAAGCTTCATAGTAACCATCACTCATGTTGTCTTCAGGGAATGGTTCGGCGATACCGGCTTCTTTTGCCTTGCGTACAATGTTTGCCATCATATTCTTGAATGACATCCAACAATTTGGTGGTTTAGAATGATGATGGAAAGAAAAGGTTACTAGCCTATCTTATCGCTAAGACAAATAATCAATTATTTCCTATGCTTGGATCGAAGCTTGGGTATTGTTTTATGATACTCATTTCACTAAGATCGATGGCTCTGATACCAAACTTGTCACACCCCCACTTAAGGCCTAGGTGTGTGACCCAACAGTTGGTACCATATTTGTATATAAATAAGAGTTACGTTCGATTAGCGTAAGTCTTATAAAATATAAGGATCAAAGTTAAAATATTATAAAAGACGGGATTATAAAGATTCCCGTAGTAAGTTAAAAAGATTATTTGTTTTAATTACAAAACACCATTTATCATATTAAGTTTATACAAAACAAATAAGCCATCTGATATATAAATAGCACTTCGACATTCCAAGCGCTAATCTTGTTCACCTGCAAAATGTAAATAAAATACGTCAGCAACGAATGCTGGTGAACACGCTGACGCTAAAACATTTTCTTTTACTTTATTACCCCTCGAGGCTACGCCTTCCTCGGCCCATCGTGGCTTAGGAATAACAAAGTTAAATAACACATTTATAAATTCAAGTCTCTACTCTAGGTCACCTCAGCAAACACCGCAGCGTTCGACTTAGTTAAGTACCCGTAAATATACACAATGATCGTACTTTTCGCGGGAAAGCGTCCTACTATCAGGGTGGTGCGATGTGCCCATCGCGTACTACCACGTATGTAAGGATCCAGACACATGTATACCATAGCCTGAGGGCTAGGTTTATACTTTCATTTATAATGGTTTTAGGGACACGTAGTCCCTTGTAATCATTTTCATATAACATGTTTGACTCATTTGAAAACAAGTTTAAAAGTTTGGGGCGTATTCACCTTTTCGCTTTGGGATCGGCTTCACTCAACGTCCGAGGGTCTTTCCCTTTTTATCTCGCACCTATAGTACGAGTATAAACATTTGTTAGTCGGATATACAATCCGGCTTAAGACCTTTAGTCTTATTTTATAACTCTACCTCGATGAACCTTTAGTTCATAAATCTCTTTTACTTGAAAACCTTTAGTTTAAAAGTCATTATAAACCTTTAGTTTATTCATAAAAACCCGACGTTTCTTCTTCTCAAAAAACCGCATTCTTTTCTTTTTATTATTTAAGATACTCATTATTGCTTAAATAATAATTTCATAACAAAGAATATACATATATACTTACACTCATATATACATATTTACAATTCAATCTTATTTTTCTTTTCTTTGTTATGTTTATTTCTCTTTTATCGAGGCATCGAGTATAACCTCGACATAAGACTTAAGCCTTTAATATAATATAATATTATATTATATTATATTCATTTGTCGTTACGCCTAACCTTTTTGGCGTTTAGAAATTCTAGGAACTTGAGCAACACTCCAACGTCGCTTCACTTTCTCGATCAACTTTGGCACGTCAACGATAACACCAATCTTTGAAAATTGATGACACGCCTTTTGAGAACAAACACCTTCCTTGGTCGTATGTGGGTGGAGGGTGGCACAAACTTCGAGGTAACATCGACATGAAAATCGAGGATCGGGACACGTTTACCGAGGAATAATGGCCCAATTATCGAGGTATTTCTACAGAGAGAGTGGGTAATATAGAGAGAGAAATGAGAGCTGAAGATATGGTGTGAGGAATGATCCACCAATTGGCTGCTATTTATAAAAAAAATTCGGAAGCCCATCGCAGTAGGCGATAGCCTCCTAGGATCCCGTCGCGTGCCGCGACGTAGCCCTGGTGATTCACAAAGTAGGTCTGCCACGTGTCGCCACGTGGCAGACAGTGTGCCACATGTGGCCACGTGGCGAGAGGTGTGCCAAGTGTGGACACGTGGCAGTCTTGTGCCAGAGGTGTCAGGCCACGTCATCGCGCTACGCGATGACGTAGGCTCAACAGCGATCGCGTATCGCTGTTGACTTCATCTAGAAACTTTGACCAAGCCCTATCACGATACGCGATGGGCTTGTCCTTTGTCTCGTCGCGTATCGCGATAGGAAAAGTAAACATAATTTTCACTTTAATTCCTAATGTTGAAATTTGGCATATTTGGTCCCTTGACTTATAAAGTTGACATTTTGAACTCGAAATTTTCAGGATGTTACATTTATATAGGAATCTGGCACAAGAATCTGGTACATTTATATAGGAATCTGGTACAAGAAAATACCAAACCGGACCGTCATCGGTGAACTCGTCAACCATGTCAGCGAAGAATCCAGTTACCCTCAGCTATTTATCTGGAAAGGCCAGGAAATAATATTCAGGGCAAGTCCATAGAACGGGCTTAGGTTTACAGGGATTTCTCAGTTAAGACTAGCAAGAGGTTGTTAACTTGTTATTAACTAGAAATCGAGCCTAAGTACTATATTGTATATCACGAGATGGGTGATAAAATAATATAAAACGAATATCGCATTGCAAATTGCCGCCGCCAACGCATCACGCGGGTACCTACTAGTATGTGTGTGTGCATATATATATATATATATATATATATTCATTTCTTTTGAGAACTACTTTGAATTTTAAGAACTCGAAAGAACTCAACGTAATAATTTTTTTTTAAATTTATTTTTTACACGTATGTAATACGTAAGTGTAAGTAACGTAAAAAAATTATAGTTTTTTACACCGAATCGACATATTACACATGTGTAAGTGTGTAACTAACATTTAAACTGGTGTAATCATCAACAAATCTTTATTATCTCTCCTGATTCATTTTTTAATTAGATTTATTATCAACCACATATTTCATACTCATTTAATTAAATGTGTGGTCCATATTGAGTTTTTAAAGTTCTTACAACTCATCAAGGTTCTCAAAATATCTCTCATATATATATACATAAGAGTTCAAATAAAAAGTTGTCTCCTAGAAATGGTAAGAACCAATAAAATTTTGACATTTGGCATTAAAACATATGGTGAAAGAACAACTATAGAAAATTATGTCGGTTATAATGGTGAAAGAGTAGTTCTAGAAAACTATGACGGTTTTTTGTAATTTTATATCTCAACCATTGAGTGATATGATCCAATTGCTATGATTTATTCTTAATCTTCCTAGGAAACTACTTGTTTTTAGGAAAACCCTCCCCTATATATATATATATATATATATATTACTTCTATATATATTTTTTCATTTCTCTTATCATTATATCCACTTCCGGAACCACATTTAAATTGTGTCCTCAAATGTCTACCGAGAATTTGGTTTCAAATTAAGTGTTGATGGTGCATATATGTTACAAATTGCGGTACACCGTCTTTTATGACCTTTGTATTGATGCCAAAGTTTCATATCACATTAAAGTCACAAAAGTTACAAATGATGAGGATTGGTATTCGATCGATGGATGTCAAAACTAAAAGTTGATTTTATTGCACCTATGATCCTGATCTGTTACAAATCATAACAATTGATAAGAGCACCTCTAAAAACCCTTTGGGACAATTTTAGTCACTTTGTACTCAACCACAAGACGTCTGGATTGTTGCAATTGCAAGACACCTTTTGTAACAATAAGAAAGTTGTCATGTGTATCAACGTTTTTTTTACCACCACCTTAAAAATCTTGTTGATGGGTTACACCATGTTGATTCCCATATCAGCAGCACTGAACTTGTGATGCAAATATTGCGTTAATTGCGCAACCAATTAAACTTATAGGTCTATAATCACCCAAATGTACCTGATCCTTTACCTTAAGATGAAATTACCCCTTTACTACAATACTATCCTTCGGGATGCAAAGAACTCATCAAAAATCTTCACAGAGTCACCTTGAAAACGCCTCCAACATCTTTTTAGGAACTTGAAACTTCAACCATCCGGTCCGGGTGACCTTTCCTCTTCGCAATCCCACACTGCGTTTTTTATTTCCATTAAGTCAATAATTAAGTCGCCCAATATTGTAGGTATAGCCGGTCTCTGGGTGAAATTAGAGTTTTACTGATTCAGTCCTTGACCAAATGAAGTTCCCGGTTAAATGGGAGGTTGTTCTTTAGAAATTTTGACAAATGGATCTCCGACGCCCGAATTTGAATGTACTAGGGGACTTCATCAAGGTGACTCGTTGTCGCCATTTCTGTTTGTTTTAGCCATGGAAGCACTAACGTGTACTATGAAGAACTGGTATTTATTTTGGTTGAAGTGTGGGGTACACGGACTGTTGTTAACTCATATATGTGGATGATGTAGTGTGTGTCGGTAAATGGGACAAGGAAAACATTTTATGCATACGTCGTATTCTTAGATGTTTTTATTTAGTGTCCAGGTTAAAATTTAACTTGAACAAGAGTTGGGTGTATGGGGTGACCAACACAAAGTAATTGTCGGACGGGGGAATTTCCATTCAAATACTTTATATTGCTAGTGGGTGGTAACATAAATTTAATAATGTCTTGCGATCCAATAGTCAATCTTTTCAAGAAGCGGCTGGCGTTATGGAAAGCAAAGAGACTCTATATAGTAGGGGTGTTCAAAAGTTTCCTAATTCAAACCCAAACCCGTATCCGAATTATTCGAAAATCCGAATCCGATCTATCCGAAAAGTCGGATTCGGATTCGGATAACAATTATGTGAACTTTTAGATTGTTCGGATATCCGAACGATCCGAAATATAAAATACAATATTTTTAATTATATTTTATATAACATATTAGTTGACTAGATGAAAACCTAATTGATGAAACATGCACCGCTTCTTCTTGAGCTCTCCCTCCACAAGATGTCGACCACTTCCAGCCCTCCACGGTCATCTCATGTCGGCCGATCCTCCACCATCGTCTCCAACTCCGACTCCATACTCCAACGGCCAACCTCCATTGTTGTCTCTTCGACTCCGGCCTCTCCATTCTATCAACTCGATTAGGTATTTGAGTTGTTAGTTTATTAGATTGTTAATTACAAATTTATTTCAAAGATATGTTAATTGTATATTTGTTTCAAAGAAATTGTTGTGTGTTGCAGACTTTGCTTGTTTACAGATTGTTAGATTACTTGGATTGTTGAGATGTAACTTTACTCTTAAAACATGGTGTTTTTTTAAGATTTTTAGATATATGAACTTCGGATATCCTAAATTTTGGATACGGATTCGGATAGTGAAATCCACTATCCGAATTTTAACACCCCTAGTGTATAGACGAAAAGTAACGATTATTAAGGCGGTTCTAAATTACTTGCCGACTTATTCCTTTTCTCTGTATAAGGTGCCGGATATGGTGTTAGAAAAGCTTGAATGACTGAGACACATGTTCTTTTAGGGAGGGTCGGAGGACGAGACAAAAAAAATTTGGATCTTGTGGCATAAAGTAACAACCCAGGTAAAAAAAGGTGGTCTAGTGTTGGGCTCGTAAAATGAAACAAAGTTGGCTACGCTTGCTAAATGGTGGTGGATGTTCAAACGTTAATGGGTTGTGGAGAAATGCCATTTCGGCTTTCCACCATTCAGACATATCTTGGTCCGATATAGGGTTGTTCACGAACCGAGCGATCTGATCAAACTCGCCTCAAATTGAAACCGAGCAGCTCGGTTCGGTTCGAATTCAAGGAAACGAGCAGAAAAGCCTTGCTCGAACTCGTTTGGTTTAACACTGACCAAGCGGGCCGGTTCTGTTCATTTTGGCGCGAGTTAAAAAAATAATAAAAATATGCAGCATTCGAGTTAAATTGAACAAATAACACATCAAAATCAACACCAACCAAATACATAATAAGTTTAATACATGTTACATAACACCATCCAAAACAAAATAACTTCAGCATGTTCAAAATCAAACCGAAACCGTATATAAGCTCAACAATATGGCCCGCATCAAGCCATCAAGTTACACTTCCACAACACCAACTTTCAACAATATGTTTCCTGTTAAAAAGTGAAAAGAAAGGAAAATTTTCAGAATTAATGACAAATGAAAATTACAATAGGTGTTTCAAAAGTAAATTGAATATTAATGTCAATTTTCATAGCCTCACAAAAGCTATGCTACAAAACCATTATTAATGTTTTTCTACCTACATAAAATTAGTAAAACTTTTAACGTAATCAAGATATACCTCTTGTCAGTTGGTTTTAAGGCCATTCATTGGATAAATTGACAATGAGCCATGTGTCGCATAAGAGATGTCGTGGGACGTCCATCACTAAAAAGGTATTTATTTTTACAATGTTTGCACACCTCACCATTTTTCCTTTTTTTCTTCTACAATAAATAGAAAATGCACCCAAACGTCACATAGAGTCCTACGTCTTGGACCATGTAGATTGTAATCATTTACTTCAAGCTTATTAAACTCATGTCTCACTTCATAAACTAAATCCACACTTTCTCCTTCACTTGAATCAACATAATCATTACTCCTAATCCCACCAATTGATTCGTTGAAAAAAGATTTAAGAAAAATTCTTAATATTATCAGTTCTTATATAAACAACTATATTTATTATGTGTTACATAGAAAATAAAATAGGCAGAACTAAAATATATGGTTATGTTAGTTCCTTGAATTCTTAATACACAAATAATTCAACCAAACTTCAGCAAAATCCAAACATAAGAAATAATCTGCAAACCAGCAAAAAAAAAAAAGAAATATTAAAACATCATTTCATATTTCAACTTAAATTTGTTAGAGCAAGTGCATAATAGTATTACTTTTAACCTATTGAAGTTTATTAATATTACTTTATCTTGATTAAGTAATATGCTAAAACTATAAACAAATTGCACACAATTTCAACAACGTATCATAGGATCTAACTATCTAATAGCAATTCAAGTAGACATAACAAAAGCATCCTATATTTAACCGATTAATAGATCCGAATATAACTAAACATCTATACAAGATATCGAACATAATGTCGCGTTAGCAGCTTTGCTTTGATTAAGGTTATGGGATAAGCGGCTCAAGTGGCGAAGCAGAAAAGAGGTGATTATGAATTAGGGTTGAAACTTGAAATAATGAGAAGATAAGAAGAGAGTAAAGAACGACGATACATATATTTTACAATTAGGTTTTACCTTTTAGTTGTTTTATTTTGTAATTTATATTGGGCTAGATTATCTTAATGTTAAATGAATGGGCTTCATTTAACATATATATATATATATATATATATATATATATATATATATATATATATATATCAGTCACAAATTACAAAAAGATAATCAAATAACCAAACTTTGTATGTGAGGTAGGATGCTTGAATATGCAAGCGAAACAATAAGTAAATGTTGCACGTGACAACGATTTTAGCAAGGAAAAAGCTCGTGATCCTTAAAGGAACTCCGACAAAAAAACCTCGGGAGGGGAAAACTATCCCCTACCTTAATTATATTGAGTAAAAATAAGTGAATACAAGTGTTGTAAGTGTTTGATCACAGCTATGAGTAGCAAAGAGTGTATACGGGTGTGTGTGAGTGTCGTATTACGATCAACACAACTTCTGTTTATAGTTACAATGGTTATAACAAGTAACAACAAGAAATAATGAACATTAATTGCTTTGGCGAGGGTCCAGGAGCGATTACGGTTCGCATATCTTCAATATTAAACGCTTGTAACTACCTCCAACGTCCCTTATCCTTAATGTTTTTACCAAGTCTTCAGCTGAGTATTAATTGTCGACCGTTGTTTGCAAGACTAAGTCAAGGGTGAAAGGATAATGATAGTCAATAACGAAACTTACAGAGGATCCTATATGTCTGTGATCCTAATGTATTACGAGGATTCTCTTGAGGATTTTGCCTATTAGAATCCTTTAAATTTCTACCCACAACAATTGTCCCCAATATTTACAATTGTATCCAGCTAATGAGGCCGTGAATATTTCAAGCATATTAAATTCTCTATGTTATGCAGGCTGATTAGACACGGAGCAATTATCGTGGAGTGATTATTGCAACTGGGTTTTAATAACTTCTTCAAGGTCACAGTTTCATCTTCCTTGCTGGTTTCTCAAGATTTTCGAGGTAAATCTTTCATCTGTTCACCTGTTTTTCTTCTCAGTGTTTATTTTAGTAGATCATGGGGAAGAAGGGGACTAAATCTTCTTCATCTGCCTCGGTCATCCCGTCGAATGAGTTTACTGATCAGCGTATAGTTAGTCATTCAGGTCAGAATAAGTTTTTTTCACTGATTCGAATATCGCAACCCTAAAATCTTCCCTTGCTTTTAACAAGAAAGTTATTTTAAGGCCTTTTGATCCCAATATCAAACCCGATTTAACATCTAAAGAGTGGTTCTGTTTTCCTTATCTTCCTTTTAAGATTGGTTTGACATATACATTCCCTAGTTTAACCACTAAATTTTTCATACTCATAGGCTTGATTTTTGCTCAATTGATGCCAATGGCCTGGAGAGTTGATGTGCGAAAATATATATATAAATAAAACACAAGTCGCAACTAAGCTTTAAAAACCAAATGATCTATCCTAGTTCACACAAACGGCAAGTGTACCGATCGCGTATAGCACAGATGAGGAATGTCCGGATATCGAACTCGAAGACACGTGAAAACGTTTATAATACTAAACTCTAACCAAGACTCACCAAAATATTTAATTGATTTTTTTAGATTTAATTTAACTACTTAACTTAACTAAATGAAAACTTTTGACAAAACTTCGGAAACTTTGACTGCAGTGATAAAAACGTCTACTTAGGTAAGAATCATATTGAAGGAGATGACAAGACAATGGATTGAAAAACTCTCACGACACCGGTCCTAAAGGATGACACAACTAAGGTTCGCTCAAGAAGGTCAGATCACCTCTCGGTCTCACTAACAAACTCTAACTTATTTTAGTTAATTTTAAGAACAAACCGGGAAAACAAATTATTAACGTGTTCTAATGCCGACTCACCTCTCGGTCTCACCGACACACTAGCCTAATAGAAACGAATACTACGCAACCAAGGATAGAGGAACAATTCAACTTAACTTAAACTAGACCAACTAATCGCTCAAACATCTAAACCCGACAAGAACAAAACCCGCTCTCGCGCGATCTTAATTCTAACAAGTAAAAGTAATGAGACGAGTTTACTTCTTATCACCTCTCGGTCTCTAAGAAGGTGTTTCACAACTGATTTTATCTAATTAATTTACCCACTTATCCCTACGGTTGTACTTCCCGCAAATAAACCCTGAACACAAAGTAAAGAGCCTTAAACATGCAACAACTAATCAAAACCGATTCAATTAATTAAAGCACGAGGTTATTAGGTATAATCAAACAAAACACAGCCACTAAACACAATCTAATTTACTATTAAATCAAACTTTACATTAACAATTTAAGCCATGATCATTAACAATCCATATTACTAGTCAAAACCTAACAATATTCATCAAACCTAGGTAGAACAAACAAGATTAGCTACTCATTAAGTTTGGACAGCCATTAACATTCAAGTAAAACATTATAAACATCAACATAAACATAATCAAACTCATTCAAGATCCAATAATAACTAAATCAAAGTCAAACAATCAATTACTTGCAAAACAATCCAAAGAAAAAGATCAATTCAACTAGTTAGGGTTCTTGAACAAAAAACAAAGTTTATGAATGATTACTTAATATTATGGCTGAGATTATTGATGTAGATCGACCCTAGCTGCTGTCCCGAAACGCCCTTGCTGCTGCTACAATCAACAAAGCCTCAAAAAAATATTTTTCTATTCCTTCTTGGCTGTCCTATTTCCGATCGGGATTGTAGAAGCTGTTAGGGTTTTAATTTCTTGTATAATATTTGTTTATTGGTTTTGTGTGTGCTGCTCCTCACGTGAATTAATTCAAACCACAAAACCAAACACCAAATGTTTTCTTAAAACAAACAACCTAGGACTTGCTCCCTCCTAGCTAACAAACTTTCTTTTTGATTTTTTCTACCCACTGCCGATCGGAACTTGTATGGAGAGTTAGGGTTTTTTTATTTTTTCTTTTAATTAATATAATAAGGCTTGGAAGGCTCTAATTTGTGGGCTTGGGTCGGGCCTTGACTTGTAGTATTGAGAGTTGACCAATTAAGCCCCTAAACTCTTCAAATTTAACTCTTTTTTTCACCAAACCTCATAACCTACAAGTAAACAATCATCTTTGTAACATTAAGCATAAACAAACCATAAAACTTAATAATTAAACTAAAAAACAATTAAAACATGATAAAATGATAAAGAAAAGTAAGTGTGTTTTACAACACATCAAGAGTCTTATATGTTCTTGAAGGCTTGCTCCAAGATCTTGACCTTGATCTTAACTTTGGTATTTTTGAACTCGCTTATTCTTAAGATCTTCGTCCCCACGGCTCTCATCGCTATCTTTTTAAAACCAAGCCTGGCCAGGATCCTCTTATCTTGAAGAGCACTTAAAATGATTCAAACTGGAAAAGTCAGTTCTTTTTCGTGCGTAGGGATTCGATAGTCAATGGAGAATATCTTCCAGTTCTTTGGCTAATAAGGGTAGGATTCTTAGGCTTTATGACCCTAAGAATATATATTTTGTCAACACAATGGTTGGTGAGCAAACACAAGTTTTCTTGATATATACAATAGTAAATAACAACTCAATGCGGATGCGGTAACTATAACAATTAATTGAAATAATAACAAATAAAGTCCATTCATCATGACACTACGTCAATCTACTAGGATGGGTGTATGATCATACGGATGAGGATGAGGATGAGGACGAGGTTCACCATAACAATAAATAAGCACCTTGACAAATAAGCATATAAAAATAACGAGCAATTACACGTAAACGCATTAATATGAATTGTGGTTGAGGACTCGTTAAACTAAATATTATAATTTGCGGTACGCATACTACCCCCAAAACAAAACGAAAAAAAGGGGTGTGAATTACTTAAGATATATCTTAGTGAGAAAAATATTTAAACGAGTTGGTTAGTTCCACAGAGATTTCCAACTATTTTGCCTATAATTAAATTTATAAACATATAAATAATCTAACGAGTATAAATGAGTAAAGAATTACAACATAACGGATTTGAGATCGATAGGGTTTTAAGAAAAGAAATGCAATTAAATGATTATTACTCTTAATTATTAATATTAACATTTTTGGTATTAATAATAGGTTTTTAAAGTGTTTAAAAGAAAAAATAAATAAATAAAATACAAAATCGGGCCTAGGGGATTCGAACTAGAGCCCCAGACCGGTTCACGGCTTTAACAGACACATACTGGCTATCAGGCCATCCTCTGAATTTTATTAGAAGACAACAACGTAAATTAATAACCAAATTATGTTCAAAACCCCCTAAACTGATATAACCCTAGTTTGATTTGAATCCCAATTGAGGATCCATTGCCCTATGTGAAAGGCCTCGTTACCGATGCCCTACCTTGGAAGTTGGATTTACTCATAAACGCAGTTCTAAATATCAGAGTTAATTAAAACTTTCGCGGAATAACATAAAACATCAACAGTCATTACAAACATTCATAACTTGTCTTTAAAACATAGCTTAAAACATGTCTTTTAGTTCAAACATTAACAATTAAATCCTCAGATGCCAGCTTCGTTATTCATCTGCCTTGTGTCCCCCCTTCAAGCCAGCTATCTCATTCTACTCACCTGCGTGCATACTAAAAGTCAGCTACGCTGAGTGAGTTCTAGTTAATCATACAACATACATCATATTCATAATTACACACTTTCATACGTACCCCATACTTTCATACTTTCGTATATACTTCATACTTTCATACTTGCATAACTATACCTTACGATTTAAAGGGCATTTCACCCTACATACCTCGGATATTATTAGGGTCCGGTACCCTCCATCCTCGGATATTATTAGGGTCTGGTCTCCCTTCATCCTCGGATATTATTAGGGTCCGGTACCCTCCATCCTCGGATATTATTAGGGTCCGGTCTCCCTTCATCCTAGGATATTATTAGGGTCCGGTCTCCCTTCATTCCATACCTTCATACCATACTTGTTCTTACATACTTTTCTTGACAATATGTGCAATCTCCGAAGAGCGTTCACGTACCATCAACATATCATACGTACATCATGCATAAATCATATATATTCATACATGCATCTTATCTTACATCATACATATCAATCTCATCTTTGGCTACCACCTGACGGTACACGCAATATCCGAAGATCGTTCACGTACCGTCAAGCAATCATCATACATAAATCATACAAGGCATACACTTACCACTTAAGGTAAGTGTATTAACTATCACATCGAGTATGCACACAACCCCGAAAACATAACAAGGAAGGGGGGCTAGAAACTCACCTGAATGTGATTACGTTCACCGTTTATAGTAATCCCTTTCTTGAGTTATGCACGACTAACTGTATAACAATTACACGTATCAATTAACTATCACTACCCATATCGTCTTTCTAGTTCAATTATTACTCACAACTGACGGGGGTCCGGAGGCAGCGCCCTTGGCAGCGGGGTTCTAGGGGCGGCAGCCCCTAGCGGGGTCCAAGGGGCAGAGCCTCTGGCTGGGGTTAAGCTGCCAGGTCAGCTTGGAAAAATTTTATTTTCATTAACTGTCTTAACGCATTTTTTATTAAGATTTTAAGTTATTATTTTATTCACTTACTCATTCGTTAGACAGATTCGTGGTTTAGTGCTGGATTACTTTTACTTAGCATTTTAAGCGAACTTAACGTTAAGCGAACTTATCAGTGGCGAACTTAACACCAACGAACTTATAGTAGCGAAGTAAAAAGCATGCGAACTTGTATGCGGCGAAGTTAACCTTAGGCAAACTTGCATGTAACGAAGTTAAACCCAGGCGAACTTGCATACGTGCGAACTTATCATCAGGAGAACATATTTGTAAGCGAAATTATCTACAGTAGAGACGGGTTTTGATTTTAACCCCATAAAAGTCTCTGTTCAACCCGTAACCCCTTGATATGATGTTAATCAATCCCGCGAACATTCCCCTGGTCATTTTTGGATAAGATTCGGCCCAGAAACGCATAAAGTTTGGACCTTTAAGCTAAAACGTTCAAAACTAGATCTACGGTTTATCTTATACGAGCCGTTTATATTCGCGGGTTCATTAGATTCGTTTTAACATCAAGTTTACAACTTTACGTTTCATTTAGACCCGATTTATCATAGTTTCAAGTTTCATGGTTAACCGTTTATAAAAACGTAAACTTTAAGATCAAAACATACCTTTTCATGTTTGTTTGGCTTAGTTATGGACTTTAGATCCTGTATTTATCTTGTGTATTGAAGGATCTATCAAGAATCACGTTTGCTTGGCCTTGGATCTCACTCTCTCTCACGGTCGTGTATATATGTAGGTGTATGTGTGTGTTTTTGAG
This sequence comes from Bidens hawaiensis, assembly GCF_021521415.1. Lineage (NCBI taxonomy): Eukaryota > Viridiplantae > Streptophyta > Magnoliopsida > Asterales > Asteraceae > Bidens > Bidens hawaiensis. The sequence goes on from NW_027502917.1 coordinate 30,146, forward strand.
TGTGTAGGCAAATATGGAAAGATGGAATGAGGATTAGGGTTTTAGGATGGTTTAAGGGGATATTTATATCCCTTAAAGCCCATGGACCAAAGGCCCATTACCCTTTAATCCATCTTAATTAATCCAAGCCCATGATCTTTTCTTTATTAAACACTAGCTAATATTATCTAACGCTCGACAACTTATCGAAATTTTCCTTTATTTAATATTATAATATTTAGGACAATACAAGAATTCCCTCCTTAAAGGGGTTTCGTCCCCGAAACCTAACTATTACATAAACAGTCTAGGGTAGAACTTGCGCATCTTATCCTCAGCTTCCCATGTAGCATCTGATCCCTTGCGATGTTTTCATATCACTTTCACCAAAGGTATGACCTTGTGACGAAGCTGCTTATCTTTGCGATCAACAATCTCTGTCGGCTGTTCAATGTAGTTCAGCTGTTCGTCAACCTCAATGTCCATCAACTGTCTTAACGTGAGATGTGTCATCAGCTAGACATTTCCTTAGATGAGAAACATGGAAGGTTGAATGAATTCCTTCTAACTCATCGGGTAAATCCAGCTTATAAGCTACTTCACCCACATGATCTAAAATCTTAAATGGTCCAATGTACCTTTGACTCAACTTTACTCTTTTCCTAAAACGGATAATTCCCTTCCAAGGCGAGACCTTAAGCATCACGTTGTCACCAACGTTAAACTCAATCGGTCGCTGCCGCTTATCAGCATTCGACTTATGCTTGTCTTGAGCAGCTTTCGTTCTAGCCTTAATCTAATCGAACTTTGAAGACGTTTCTTGAACAACTTCTAAGCTTCCCATTTCTTTTTGACCAATCTCCCCCCAACACACGAGAGTTCTACATCGTCTACCATAAAGTATCTCAAACGGTGGCATACCAATACTCGAATGGTAGCTGTTGTTATAGGAGAACTCTGCTAGATGCAGATGATCATCCCAACTTACTCCAAAATCTAGAACGCGAGCACATAGCATATCCTCAAGGGTTTGGATCGTCCTTATATACTGTCCATCAGTTTGAGGATTATATGCCGTACTGATGTTCAATCTGGTTCCCATAGCTTCATGGAACTTCTTCCAAAACCTCGAAGTAAACCGAGTATCTCTATCAGACACGATCGATAACGGTACTCCATGCTTAGATACGACTTCTTTGATGAACAAACTTGTTAACGTTTCTGACGAGATGGCCTCTCGTATAGGCAGAAAGTGAGCACTCTTGGTCAAACGGTCCACAATCACCCAGATGGTATCATGATGCTTAGCTGTACGAGGTAGCTTAGTTATGAAATCCATGGTGATGTGTTCCCATTTCCATTCAGGTATTTCAAGCGGTTGTATCTTACCATAAGGCTTCTGATGTTCGGCTTTGACTTGTAAACAAGTTAGGCACTTACTAACATATTCCACCACATCATTCTTCATTCATGGCCACCAATAATCCCTTCTCAAATCTTGGTACATCTTTGTAGCTCCTGGATGAATTGAATATCTTGACTTATGAGCTTCGTCTAGGATTCGACCTTTAAGACCTCCATGTCGTGGGATCCACATAAGGTCAAACCTAGTGTTAACACCATGAGTGTTTTCCATCAACTCATCTTGTTGGCCTTAAATTCTTTCCTTCTTGACTAACCCTTTATCTACCAACACTTCTGACTGCACTTTGATGATTTCTTCGAAAAGGCTTGAATTCATAATCAGCTGGTATGACTTCATTGTTGCAAGGACTTCCTCATTCTTACGGCTTAACACGTCGGCGACTACATTAGCTTTACCAGGGTAGTACTTAATATCGCAGTCGTAATCCTTTATCAACTCTAACCACCTCCTCTGCCTCATGTTTAGATCTTTCTGCTCGAAGAAGTACTTTAAACTTTTATGATCCATGTAGATATTACACTTAGTACCATACAAATAATGTCTCCATATCTTTAAGGCATGCACAACTGCAGCTAGATCTAAATCATGTGTCGGATAAGTACTCTCATGGACTTTCAACTGTCTAGACGCGTAAGCTATCACCTTTCCTCGTTGCATCAACACGCAACCTAACCCACGATGCGAAGCATCCGTACAAACAACCAAATCCTCGTCACCATCGGGTAAAGCAAGGATTGGAGTTTGCGTGAGTCTCTTCTTTAACTCCTGAAAAGCCTCCTCCTGAAACTTACCCCAACTGAATACTATCGACTTTCGGGTCATACCGGTCGACAGTGCGGCTATCTTGGAGAAACCTTCGATGAATCTCCAATAGTAGCCAGCTAACCATAGGACGCTTCGTATATCAATCGGATTCTGCGGAGTCTTCCAATTCATTATCGCTTCAATCTTGGATGGGTCCACCATGATCCCTTCCGGATTAATCACATGACCTAGGAATTGCACTTCTCGCAACCAGAACGTGCATTTTGAAAACTTAGCGTACAACTTCTCTCTCTTCAGAGTCTCCAATACCTCTCTCAGATGCTCAGCATGATCAGACTCGCTTCTGGAATAAATCAGTATATCATCTATGAAGACGATAACTGACTTATCCAACATGAGCCAACACACCCTATTCATCATGTCCATAAATGTTGCGGGAGCATTCGTTAGACCGAATGACATTACGAGGAACTTTTAGTGTCCATACTGCGTACGAAACGCTGTTTTAGGGATGTCTGCCTCCTTCACTTTCAGCTGATGATACCCTGATCTAAGGTCTATCCATGAGAACCAACTTGAACCTTGCAGTTGGTCAAAAAGATCATCAATCCTTGGCAAAGGATATCTATTCTTTACCGTAAGTTTGTTCAACTCGCGATAGTCTATGCACATTCTCATACTTCTGTCCTTTTTCTTTACGATCAATCCTTGGAAAAGGATATCTATTCTTTACCGTAAGTTTGTTCAACTCGCGATAGTCTATGCACATTCTCATACTTCTGTCCTTTTTCTTTACGAATAACACTGGTGTGCCCCGCGGGGAAACACTTGGCCTTATGAAACCTTTGTCGAGTAGTTCTTGCAGTTGGGACATCAGTTCTTTCATTTCGGACAGCGCTAGACGGTACGGCGCTTTCGTGACGGGCCGGGCTCCTGGAACTCTATCTCTCGCTCCGGCGGCAATCCCGGAAGATCCTCAGGAAATACTTCTGGGTAGTCGCACACAATAGGAACATATTTCATTTCTTTCGTCTCTGCCGTGGCGTTGACAACATGCGCCAGGTAGGCACCACACCCTCGTCTTAATAACCCTTCGGCTTTTATCATTGAAATGACGTTAAGCCCCGAACTTTCCTTATCACCATAAACCGTCACCGCACTGCCATCCAAGGACTTTAGCTTTATTATCCTACTCTTACATACTATCTGAGCTTTATACTCGGATAACCAATCCATTCCCATAACTACATCGAACCCTCCTAAGGTCATAACATACAAGGTAACAGGGAACTCATGTCCCTCTAATTCTATCTTACAGTCCTTAATCATTTTCGTTACTTTCACCGAGGTGTCACTAGCGGTTTCTACTATGAAAGTTTCAGACACTCGGCAACATTTCATTTTAGATAGTTTACTAAATGCCATAGCTACAAAAATTCTATTCACACCCGAATCAAATAACACTGAAGCAGAAATACCGTTTACTAAGAACGTACCAGTCACAACATCAGGAATCTGCCTAGCTTGTTCCTGGGTCAGCATGTAGGCTCTAGTCCTCGGCCTTTCTTGATCAGCATCTTTCTTCCCACTACCTCCAGCTTCCCCCTCCGTGCATTCCCTTGCAAAATGACCCGTCTTACCGCACTTCTAGCATGCGGGTTTTGCATTGCATTCATTAGCATAATGCCCCATCTTCCCACACTTATAACAACCATTTGTCCCCATCCTGCACTCTCCGCCATGAGCCTTTCCACATTTGCGGCACACGTCCGAACCAGTACCCCACTTGTACTCGCCACCATGTACCTTTCCACATGTCTTGCATGTCTTTCTCCCCACGCCTTCTGCTTCTTGTCCCTAGGGTTCCATAACTGAGTACCTGGGCGCTTGACAAGAGCGACCCATTTCTTATCCTTCTTCTCTTCCACCATCACATCATCTGCCGAAAAGTCGTCATAAACCATTTCTGCGAGTCCTACAGCAGAATCAAAGGTACCCGGTCTACCAGCCTTGACCAAGACACGAACCTTCTGCGGTAATCCCCTAAGGTAACACTTGATCTGCTTGGCTTCAGTGCTCACCGTGTCAGGCACCAACCTAGACAGGCGGTTGAATTCAGTGGTGTATTCGCGATGTGTCATCTCACCCGCCTTTAGGTTCAAGAACTTCATTTCAACCCTCTCAACCTCCGCATCAGCACAAAACCTCTTCATTACCAACTCCTTCAGATCATCCCACCGCATAGCTTTGATCTCCTCTCGAGTCTTCCTCTGTTCAACAGTTTCCCACTAGTACATGGCTTCATCAAGAAATGATTGGGTGGCAAAACCCATAGCTTGGTCGGGACGGCACTCGCTAATGCGGATAACCTTGTCCATAGTAGTTATCCATCGGAGAGTAGCGATTGCGTCTCCCAAGCCAGTCAGCTTCGGTGGGTCACAACCCTTGAAGGACTTATAGTTGCACCCACCTAGGCCCCTTTCTAGTCTTCAACCTTCACTGACTTAACCACGCTTGATTCTTCCCCCTCCCCTTCATCATTTTTCTTACCATCCCCTTCCGCCCTTTCAGCGGTTCCTTCACGGCCTCCAGCAGACCCTTCAGCATTCCATTTCTTAGCAGCAGCTGCTACCGCTTGAGCAATGGCAGCTTGAACAGTAGGGTCAAGTTGATACCCCTCGTTGTTACTCGGATTTTGACCAGCTGCACTTCCTTCTCCCTCATTGTTAGTAGCTGCTTCTACCGACGGTTCACGGACAACGCGTGGCCTACCACGACGTCCCGTACGTCCTCCCCTTCCAGCAGCTTTCTTCATTCCAGCCATTCGTATTCTATAAGGAAACACAAACGTCCTCACTTAAGGAATCATTTAGTACAACGATAGTAAGGCTAACAGGAAATAACAATGGCCAGCTGTGATTAGCTGATCACGTTACTTTCCGTGTCCTATACACTTCCCTTTATGAGTCTATTTGTGCTGGTTCTAATTTTTAAACAGTCAATCAAAGCAAGCAATTAGTTAATCCTATCCCTAACATTCGCTTACCCTTCCTTTAGCAATTACGCTAACACTTACATTCATTATTTAACCATACACTTTACCTTTACTGAGCTTTCTTGAGTGACACATGACATTCTTGGACTGGCATCTTATTTCTTTTCTTAGTTTAATCTCGTTCTCTATTCGATTCTAAGCATGTAGGATGCTTAAATCTCTCTAACTTTGCTTTGATACCAACTTGTAAGGCCCCGTTACGGGTGCCCTACTTTGGACATTGGATTTACTCATTAACGCAGTTCTAAATATCAGAGTTAATTAAAACTTTGAAGGAATAACATAAAACATCAACAGTCATTACAAACATTCATAACTTGTCTTTAAAACATAGCTTAAAACATGTCTTTTAGTTCAAACATTAACAATTAAATCCACAGAAGCCAGCTTCGTTATTCATCTGCCATGTGTCCCCCCTTCAAGCCAACTATCTCATTCTACTCACCTGCACGCATACTAAAAGTTAGCTACGCTGAGTGAGTTCTAGTTAGTCATACAACATACATCATATTCATAATTACACACTTTCATACGTACCCCATACTTTCATACTTTCGTATATACTTCATACTTTCATACTTGTATAACTATACCTTACGTTTTAAAGGGCATTTCACCCTACATACCTCGGATATTATTAGGGTCCGGTACCCTCCATCCTCGGATATTATTAGGGTCCGGTCTCCCTTCATCCTCGGATATTATTAGGGTCCGGTTCCCTCCATCCTCGGATATTATTAGGGTCCGGTCTCCCTTAATCCTCGGATATTGTTAGCGTCCGGTCTCCCTTCATTCCATACCTTCATACCATACCTGTTCTTACATACTTTTCTTGACAATACGTGCAATCTCCGAAGAGTGTTCACGTACCATCAACATATCATACGTACATTATGCATACATCATATATATTCATACTTGCATCTTATCTTACATCATACATATCAATCACATCTTTAGCTACCACCTTATGGTACATGAAATATCCAAAGATCGTTCACGCACCGTCAAGCAATCATCATACATAAATCATACAAGGCATACACTTACCACTTATGGTAAGTGTATTAACTATCACATCGAGTATGCACACACCCCCGAATACATAAAAAGGAAGTGGGGCTAGAAACTCACCTGAATGCGATTACGTTAACCGTTTATAGTAATCCCTTTCTTGAGTTGTGCATGACTAACTATATAACAATTACACGTATCAATTAACTATCACTACCCATATCGT